>NC_092639.1:66546719-66706719 GCF_039555335.1 Amphiura filiformis
CATTGACTACTTAAATTAATTCTGGGTCGCAATTTTTTTTCTTTGAAGGAATTGGACTGTAAGCATATTAGCTAGCTAACCCAGATCAACACTATCAACTGTGAAGAATAATGTTTACATTCTCTTATATATCAAGCACGTGGAAAAAACCCTATTCTATTATTGGCCATTTACTACCTTCATCAATAAATCATCAAATTAAATTACTCGGGGCACATCACAATATAAGAATAATGTTTGTGTAATATACGCATTTTAACACCAAAATTACACATGTTAGGCTGTGAATATGTTTCAACATAGGTCTTTAAAGCCATATTGTAACATTTCTATAAAAAATAAACTCCTCAAAAAAAGTTTGTAAACTTTCAAAATCGGTGTATCATGTATCAGACATTTCTGAGATCTACAGGGTGTCCCTGAAAGAACTGTATCGCCAGCAACTGATTTGTTTGGGTACTTAAACGCATAAACCAAACGTAACTAAATAATTGATGATGTTGAGGAACGTATCAGCTATCACATACTTTTTGAAATTTGACAATTGACCGCTCCGTTTTACGAAACTACCTAATTTCCATTCCGTTGCACGGAGTGAATATCTATCAATGACAAAGACGCTTCATAGATTACAGTAAAGCTTTTGACTGTGTTAGCCACCCTCAGATGTGGGAAACTATGAAAAAGATAGGATTCCCAAGTCATCTTGTGGACCTGATCAGCTGCTTATATGAAGACCAAGAATCGGCAGTCAGAACAAGTAGTGGGGACACAGATTGGTTCAAGATTGGAAGAGGCTTACGACAGGGCTGTGTGCTATCACCAAACCTATTTAACATCTACTCTGAAGACATAATGAGAACAGCTTTGGAGGGGTTTGAAGGTGGAGTGAAGTTTGGCGGTACAAGAATTACTAACCTGAGGTATGCCGATGATACCACTCTTATTTGTAGCAGCAGAGTAGAGCTGATTGATCTTTTGAAGCGTATCAAAGAGGCCAGCGAAGAAAAGCACCTTCTCCTGAACACAAAGAAGACAAAAATAATGGTTGTAGACAGAGAGCGGAAAAGTGATGAGTTTGTGATAGATGGACAGCAGATCTAGGAGGTGAAGCAATTTGAATATTTGGGTTCAATGATTAACAACAGTGGTGACAGCACAACTGAAATTAAGCGAAGACTGGCTATTGCAAGGACAACAGTGCAGGGCATGTCAAGCATATGGAAAAGCAGAGGCCTATCCATTGACCTCAAGGTACGCCTACTTCGTGCAACTGTGTTTTCCATTGCCACTTATGGATGCGAGTCTTGGGCTATGACCAAGAATGATAGGAAAAGAGTAGATGCTTTTGAGATGTGGTGTTACAGGAGGCTTCTACAAATTCCTGGATCCTCGACAAGATTGGTACAAGTCTAACCATCAGAAGCGGCATAATGGAGAGAAAGCTGAAGTACTTCGGCCATATTGTCAGGAAACATGGAGGTGTAGAAAAACAGATTTTGCAAGGGGCTATGGAAGGCAAACGAGGAAGAGGACGTCCACCAACATCTTGGACTAATGACGTGAAGCTGGTTTCTAACCAAGGAATGCAAGGTGCAACGCATTTGGCATCAGATCGAGTGAGATGGCGTACTCTTGTGAAGACCACAGCAGCGCTACACAGCGCCACCTGACACAGAGAGACAGACAAAGACGCATCATGCGTTGATGATGCGCAGTGATTAGACCATCTTAATTTAATAGTCCGTCTAAAAGCGCTTTCCAAGTCAACCTAATACGGAATGCGGCTTTAATTAATTAATTACTTAATCAATAGAGATTCAAGAGATTTGAATCCGTGAAAAGGCTTAAGGAGGAATAATACCCTGATTTTCATCAGTACCCCTCTTCTTTTTTTTTTTTCTTGCAAATTTATTAAGTTCATAAATATGTTCATCACCTCATGTCCTGAACTTATAAAATATATCTACATACAAAGTGATTTTAAACCATTTTAGTAAGTCAATTTAGCCCTATATATTTTTTGTTTACTGTATCCTAGTAACTCAGATCTGTGTTTCATAACAAACTATAATTTATTCTATTCAACATGTTCAAGTAGGGTACATGAATAGAATACATTAAATCCTTTGTTATACTGTCTATAGAAAATCTAGTGGTGGTGCATGCAAAATATAACACTGAATAAATTAAATAAACACTTATACAATGGATGCATAGTCATTAGTCAATAATACTATAATGTGTTGTTAGGAGAAGAAAAGGCTATTAGGTCACCGTATGTCAGGTTATAGGTCAATTGGTTCAGGTCAAATTTAAGCATCAATTTTGAATACACAAGTGAGAGTCTGTGATATCATAATGAGGCATAATTTTGATATTCTGTCTTTAACTGGATATATGTGACTGGACGCGGCGAATCAGCCGTAAAGTCGGCCCCGGTCAATTTTGTTTTATTTCGTGTTTAGAAAATATATACCATAAGCTTTAAAATGGTATATCATTTGACTTCAAACGATATCCAAAAGCGCGGTTATGATTTGTTGAACTCTGTTCCTTGGACAAAATTGTATTTTTTATCGGTTCTACATGTGCCTGTTTTTCTACATTTCTGATAATAAATATCCAACAGTCATAATTGGCGGTCATTTCAAATCATCCCCAAGTCAACGAGGTTCAGAAATATCCTCTCATTGTTCATTTTTGATTATACATACCTAGACAAAATACAATGCTTTGTTATCTACCACTTGAACAGGATTTAGCCAAAGCAAACAAAGACAAGAACTATTCTATAGAAATAGGTAGAAGCTTATTATCCTCTTCAGCAGTAGTATTATTGATTGAATTAAACAGCGTTTGATAAGATACTTGTCGCAACGAATTGATACACCTATGAATACGACCTTCACATACATTTTACACTTTAACTCCGAATACAATTTGCCGAGTTTACGGCTGATTCGCCGCTTCCACTCACATATATCGAGAAGTGCAAGGTGGATATACTAATATACCTTGGGATGTAAATGGTGAGTACAATTTAGAATGCCTAGTTGAGATGGATTCCACAAATAAATATAAAATATACAGTTGTGTAAGTTCATACGTGCAGGTAGTAAACAAGAAGTAAAAAGATTAAAACTTTCAACTGCACTCACCAGGTTATTTTTCCCAAATATTTCAGGAACCAGTCCTTCTTCAGTGGGTGATGGTGTGTGAGATGCTACTGAAATCAGTGTTTCTAGAAGATCTTCTACTGGAGTTGCCAGTTGGTTTCACTTGAGTTTCCTTCCGGTTTCACCAATGTAAACAGAGCTACAATCCGTGCATGGAATGTGGTATATAACCCCTGTTTGATCTTCTTTTTCAGTGCGGTCCTTAGGTGCTACCAAATTCTTACGCAGCGTGGTAAGGGGTCTAAAGGTGGCAAAAACCCCATACTGCTGAAACACACGGCGAAGTTTCTCACTGGTACCCTTGACATATGGCAAGTTGATATTAGCTTTGCATTTGGTGTTAGCATTCGCCGCAGAAGGGTTATCTGTTTGTTTTTTCGGTTTGCGAGCTTTGTGAAATGTCCAACGCTCGTATCCACAATTCTTGAGCGCGGACTGCACATGCGAGATTTCTTTCTCTCTGTCTAATGGCTCCTTAAGTCAAGTTCAGACTTAAGGAGCATAAATCAGTTGCTCCAAGTGCCAATTCTCCTGTATCTGCTCATACCAAGTCCGGTCACAATATTGACTGGGACGGAGTTACTATTTTGGAAAAGGACAGCAGGAACGATACAAGGAAAATTCGCGAAGCGATTCATATTAGGAGAGACCCGCAGCCCAAAATCAACACCTCGCAGGGGTACGAACTATCTCCAGTTTACAACAGCTTGCTGAAATCAGTGAAACCAACTGGCAACTCTAGTAGAAGATCTTCTAGAAACACTGATTTCAGTAGCATCTCACACACCATCACCCACTGAAGAAGGAACCAGTTGGTTCTGAAATATTTGGGAAAAATAACCTGGTGAGTGCAGTTGAAAGTTTTAATCTTTTTACTTCTTAAATATAAAATAGTTACCAAAATCACAAAAGTTAAGCTTACGGAAAACTACCCAATATGGTGGTATAGGTGACCAGAAATACAACATTTCATTTCAACATTGCTGCAGTATGGCTGTGGTAACCTGTTATCTATGGCTTAATTAAGTTTCAGTGAAATAATGTCGCAAGTTAAAAATACAAAATATAACGCAACATTGAAAATAGAAGCATTTTAACCAGTTCCTTTTTTGATAGTTGTGGAGCACCAAGTTCATGAAGTCATAAAAGAAATCAGGAACCACTTATTCCCATTTTACATATCAACTTTATTTCCGTAATGTGTTAGCAACACATATCAAAAATTTTAACGAAATCCGTTGATAGTAAGCTTTCCAAAATGAAGTGAATTTAAATCATCAGTGATGTACCTCCTTTTGGCTTCTATCTTTAAAAGCATGTAAGCTACATTGATACCGATGCCACCAATAAAACGAGAAGATTTGCCCCTTCATTTCAAAAAATCAATGGGTGTAGTACCCCCTTAAAAATGAGGGAGTTTTTTCTTATATTTCAAGAACAGTATGGTCAATTGTCAAATGTGATAGCTGATTCATTCCACAACCAAAACAAGTATTTAGTTATGTTTAGTTTTAAAATACCAAAACAATTAAGTTTCTGACAATACAGTTCTTTCAGGGACACCCTGTAGATTTCAGAAATGTCTGATATACAGCCGTTTTCAAACTTTTTTTGAGGAGTTTTTGAGGGACACCCTGGATTATGTTTTTTCTTACGAAGCTATCAGCAGTTGGACAAAGAGGTTGTTCAGCGATTGTATAACAATATCGCATTGATTGATTGGTTATTCAGGCGATTCATAGGATGAAATACTTCACTTCACGCTTGCGTTTCAGCCAGGACAGACCTGTTGTTGTGCTATTAATCTAGATTTGCTTCTAGATTTCTATTCGCGGATTTCTTTTCTACTACTTGGACAGAGAGTTATTATCTAATTCACTATGGTAACAGTTTCCGCGCTATTGGATGATTTTAAACCAGAAGGTTTCTTCTAGCTGGCTGGAAATTGCAGCACATTGGTATTGCTCAAGAGAAGAGTAACGCATATAATATTTAATTCAAAATTGACACTGACAGACTGACGGGATGTCGCCACTTGGTCCAAATCCCACTTAGTCCACTACCACTTGGTCCAATTACCACTTGGTCCAATTGCCCTGGTCCAAAACCCACTTAGTCCATTACCACTTGGTCCAATTGCCACTTGGTCCAATTACCACTTGGTCCAATTACCACTTAGTCCAGGGGGCACACCACTAAATCAATGCGCCATTTGTGTAACCCTAATGAGTTCCGGTAAAAAACAGAAACTTTTTGAGGTATTTTGGGCTGGTCTTTAGACTTATTAATCAGAAAGAGTGGCGAAATATAGCTTAAATAAAAGTGTAAAGCCTATACATAAATTTGAGTCGCCAAAAAAGTCGCATTTTTAAAATTATTGAGAAAATAGGTCCGTGAATTAAAAATGGCAGAATCGGGTTTGCAGTCTTGAGAGCATGTCAAAAACAGTGAGGGCGCTGTTCGCGGCCTCGTAGCGGGAAGACGAGATGGAAGAACCCCCATACATTGAAATATATGTTAAACTTTCATCGATTTGCAATCGACTGGTCATCATAATTTTTTTTAACGAGCCCAAAAGGCCTCAAAATGAGCAAAGAAAACCGGTGTTTTTACACGTGTTTTAATGGGAAGATTATTTAGTGGTGTGCGTCCTTCGAAGGGCCTAGGCGTAAAATCGTTCTCTTGAGAGATTCAGCCAAAATTGAAGTTGGCTTTTGATTAAATTGCGGTTTTTTGATTTAAATAGATAGTTTTTATGTTAGTGAATATATTTAATGCGCTTTAGATGCAAGTCGCGCTAAGTTTATTCTCTCAGAGGCCTTCAAAGTTCAAGAAACTGTCCAAAATTGTGAGAAAACTAAGATTTCTCAGATTTGAAGCAAAATTGTCTTAAGGTGACAAATCGGCACAAGTCTTTAAACCTCTCAAATCTTAATTATTTTATAAGGGGGGGTGATTGTTGCAAAATCATTAATATATAGACCTTTGCCATTATGAAACCTAATTTCTTTTCATTTTAAAGCGGTTTTTAGCAGATAAACGGTCAAAGACTATATGTTGAGCATTGGTATTTAATACCAATCTAGGGAAATAAGCACAACTTGGTCAAAATGTTGAAAATGTGCACATTTTTGGAATGCACCATGTATCTTTGATAGAACATTTCTCTTGATGTGGATGTCACAGAGCACTCAAACCTTGAGTGTTTTACTCACAACATTTTATATTTCAAGAAAAATATAACAAAATTCGATTTTATGAACATCATTATTTCGCTGAAGGGGGCACACCACTAAATCAATGCGCCATTTGTGTAACCCTAATGAGTTCCGGTAAAAAACAGAAACTTTTTTAGGTATTTTGGGCTGGTCTTTAGACTTATTAATCAGAAAGAGTGGCGAATTATAGCTTAAATAAAAGTATAAAGCCTATACATAAATTTGAGTCGCCAAAAAAGTCGCATTTTTAAAATTATTGAGAAAATAGGTCCGCGAATTAAAAAATGGCAGAATCGGGTTTGCAGTCTTGAGAGAATGTCAAAAACAGTGAGGGCGCTGTTCGCGGCCTCGTAGCGGGAAAACGAGATGGAAGAACCCCATACATTGAAACATATGAATACATGAATACAAAAGCCACCTAAGTCCATGCGAAGTTATGTTGAGAGAAAAACCCGTGTATCATTTTAATTCCTTCAGTTAGATTTACCTGGTCAATATGGTAAGTTTTACGTGCAAATGAGTGGATTAACCTGTATTAGGTATGACGATTAGCATTTCAGGGACTTCGTGGGGTTCATTTTAAATTTTGGACTTAGGTGGTTTTTGAATCATATACAAAGACAACAATGTTAGAATGAGATTACCACTAGTAAGATAATACAAAATAAAGCGCACAGGTATGTATAATGTTGATAAGCATTCTGCCATGTAATATAAACCACACACTTTCCTTTATTAAACCCATTTTTTGTTCAAAAGTCATTCTCTAGCAATGAATGTGTTACAAGTGGACTTTTATACATACTGGATTTCAATCAATGTGTTACAAGACTCAAATCATGGAATTGGGTGATTCTTTCATACATGCTATTTTTCACATGCCCAATAGACACAGAGAATGAATTTGAGTTGTTCTTTCATGCATATGACAGGCCTATGTATAGCAACAATTTCCCATGCTTAACTCAATTTGGCCAAAGTATGGACTTAGGTGGCTTTTGTATTCATATATTCATATGTTAAACTTTCATCGATTTGCAATCGACTGGTCATCATAATTTTTTTTAACGAGCCCAAAAAGGCCTCAAAATGAGCAAAGAAAACCGGTGTTTTTACACGTGTTTCAATGGGAAGATTATTTAGTGGTGTGCGCCCTCCAATTGCCACTTGGTCCAATTACCACTTAGTCCATTATCACTTGGTCCGATTGCCACTTGGTCCAATTGCCACTTGGTCCAATTGCCACTTGGTCCAAGGTATTTTTATAACTCCCAAGATGTGAGCACTTTCGCTCACCCTCTAAATACACAAGAGTCTTTTTAACTATATAAGCCGTAGCTAACCTACGAACTACAGCTATCTTATCTCAGTAGACCTAACAACTTCTTCCATGTAGTCAGATCTGATCTCTCTCCAATCCACCCAGTCCTTCTGTACTATTACTAATCACAGCTCAGCCCAGAATCATCTAGATTATTCTTTTTTCGCCATTTTTCCTTACTTACAAAACATACCTAAAGGGTAGGGGGAGTAAAATTGGTGATGGAGTGTATGTAAGAGGAAACTAAAAAATGATGATTTTTATTGTTTAATATCTTGGAACAATCGAATAAAAATAATGTAAAAAAAACGAAATAAACAAGCAGTGAAAACCTTTGTGTATGTCTTAAATACAATTCTGAAACCATTGATATTGCCGTTAGTATAGTTCACCTTCACAGTATCTGCTCACGCGAAGTTAAAACAATGAAATGACTGAGAAAGTCAAGATCCAGATCTCTGTGTATTTTGTTGCAGTTATAGTGTCAATCTGATAAATTTGTCCTAACATAATACCGGTACTTTATCTTTGATACCGTACCTGATTTTGTTTTACTTGCACACATTTTCCTCCCTTCAACAGAGTGTGATGACAAGAATTGAGAACCAATCTGACGATACAAAGTGCATTCAAAGAGTCAAAATATAATTTGTCATTATTTATTGCACGATCAAGTGCTGCCCAAATTACAGATTGAAAAGAGCATGGACAATTTAACGTTTCTTAAAGCGTTTACATCAAAAACATTCAAATTGCTCTAACTCTTTTAAACCTGTATCTTCATTTCAACTTGTAAACGTGACTAGCTGTTGGGATGGGCAGGGGTATGTATCATATAGAATAGTTTCCATTGGGTAGAATTGCCGAAAGTTTGCCAAATTTGTTAATGTACGTATGGAGGGGCAGGATGGGGTGGAAAAGTTATGCACGTAAGAAAAAATGGCGAAAAAAATTGATGACCCCTAAGTGGTGTAATTCTATTAAATGACAGACATTGGACTATACAGCAATGGTCTAACTGATGATTGGACTAACAGGTAATTGGACCAAATGGTAATGGACCAAGAGGTTAATGAGTTTGGACCAAGTGGTAATTGGACCAAGTGCCCATTGGACCAAGTGGTAACGGACTAAGTGGGTTTTGGACCAAGTGGTAATTGGACCAAGTGGTAATTGGACCAAGTGGTAACGGACTAAGTGGGTTTTGGACCAAGTGGCCATTGGACCAAGTGGTAATTGGACTAAGTGGTTATTGGACCAAGTAGCAATTGGACCAAGTGGTAATGGACTAAGTGGGTTTAGGACCAAGTGGCCATTGGACCAAGTGGTAATTGGACCAAATGGTAATGGACTAAGTGGGTTTTGGACCAACAGGCAATTGGACCAAGTGGTAATTGGATCAAGTGGCAATGGACTAAGTGTCAATGGACTAACTGGCAATGGACCAAATGGGTTTGGACCAAGTGGTGACAAACCAGACTGACATGTGGTGTTAACGGGGGGAGCTGCTGCGGCAAGGCATCATATCCCATGTGTATGTTGTTTTTGTGTGTATTTATTATGTTTAGGGAAACAGCGGCAGCGCGTAATAAAATATTTTATTCGCGTTTAAGCGCAGCGCATTTAGCGAATAACTCTATATTGTTTCATATCAGTGAAACCATCTCATTTGTGACGATAACTGATTCCACGGCTGAGTAACTTTCTTTGAATAACAGAGAGGTCTTAAAGAAAATGTGCCAAACTGACCATTGTCTGCGCTCATCTCATTGCTTTGAATAAATGAACGAGTGGGTATTCCATGAATGAATGAATGAATGAATGAATGAATGAAAAGTTGTTTGCAGTATATCATGTTGAATGAAATTATGTGAAATGGATCAACCCAAGACAATCTCTCTTGCTGGTCACTTCTTCATAGTGGTCATATGCAAGAAAGTTCTAATCAACCATGGTTCGATTATCAGATTCGGATAAGGCCTGAGCTATTGGTCAGCTTGAGGCTGGCATACCTACGAATCAATTAATTTCAGCCGAACAAGTGAGGTACAGCAAATAAAATTGGAATTTACTACCAGCGCCAATGCGTGTTACTCTTGAGGTCTTAATACGGTACGATTCTTTGACGTGTGTATATAACCGTCCCGCACCGCCGTGTACGTATTACGTGTTTAACTGCTATAATAAACCGTCTTATTAAGATGGTTTATTCAAAATATCGGATGTTAACAAAACTACGGCACCGCACAAAACTACGGTACCTAAAGGCTTGATTTTCGCAGGGCATCTTTGCTTACTAAAGTACATTACAATCGCGTAAAGCCAGGGTGGCATTTCACCACTGCATTATGCCTCCGAGAACGGACACTGTGACGTCGTACAGGTGTTAATAGACCATGGTGGAAATGTCAATATGGCAAACATGGTTTGCATTATTATTATTATTATTATTATTATTATTATTATTATTATTATTACTATTATTATTAGGTTAACCTATTATTATTGTTAATATTATTATTATTATTATTATTACATGATTCATGATCCAGACAGCAACACTTTAAACAGACTAAACACTCTCATATTCCCATGCATGTTGCTGATGTTATTGTTTGTTTCCTTCCTCCTAGATTGGCAAGTCACCACTGCATTATGCCTCCGAGAACGGACGCAGTGACATCGTACAGGTGTTAATAGACCATGGTGGAAATGTCAATATGGCAGTCGAGGTTTGTATTATTATTATTATTATTATTGTTGTTGTTGTTGTTGTTGTTGTTGTTGTTGTTGTTGTTGTTGTTCTTATTATTATCATTATTATTATTATTATTATTATTATTATTATTATTATTATTATTATTATTATTACTATTATTATTAGTTATTTATTAGGCCTACATGTTGCAAGTCAAGATCCAGACAGCATCGCCTAAAGCAACTAAACACTAATTACATTCCTCTACATGTTGCTGATGTTATTGTTTGTTTCCTTCCTCTTAGGATGGCAAGTCACCACTGCATTATGCCTCCATGGAAGGACACAGTGACGTCGTACAGGTGTTAATAGACCATGGTGGAAATGTCAATATGGCAGACAGGGTTTGTATTATTATTATTATTATTATTGTTGTTGTTGTTGTTGTTGTTGTTGTTGTTGTTGTTGTTGTTGTTGTTGTTGTTGTTGTTGTTGTTGTTGTTATTATTATTATTATTACATATTATTATTATTATTATTATTATTATTATTATTATTATTATTATTATTATTATTATTACTATTATTATTAGTTATTTATTACATGATGCAAGTCAAAATCCAGACAGCATCGCCTAAACCAACTAAACACTAATTACATTCCTCTACATGTTGCTGATGTTATTGTTTGTTTTCTTCCTCCTAGGGTGGCATGTCACCACTGCATTATGCCTCCCTGAACGGACACAGTGACGTCGTACAGGTGTTAATAGACCATGGTGGAAATGTCAATATGGCAGACAGGGTTTGTATTATTATTATTATTATTATTATTATTATTATTATTATTATTATTATTTTATTATTATTATTATTATTATTATTATTATTATTATTATTATTATTATTATTATTATTATTATTATTGAATAATCTACTAATTATGTGTATATAACACAAAATGCAAGGTGGAATATTTTGCGTTATATTTGCATTTTAAAGGTAAACTCAGTAGTTTAAAGAGAGTCTCCGGCAATCATAACATTATGGATTATATTTTAGAAAAATAATTATCAAGCACGAATCACATGGTTTTAATTAAAACAAACTCATAGTGACCATAAAAACGAATAAAAACATCTGTCTCTCAACACGCGATATTCAAAATTATATGGCGCCGAAATTGTCGAGTGCAATGACGTCCCAGTATTACATTGAAGGCTGACGACAATTGAACACAAATAACCATTACGCCATTGCACTTAGACAATTTGGACGCGGGAATTTTGAATATCACGTGTTGAGAGCCGACTGTTTTTATTCGTTTTTATGCTCAATATGAGTTTGTTTTAAATAAAACCATATGATTCGTGCTTGATAATTATTTTTCTAAAATATAAGGCATAATGTTATGATTTCCGGAGACTCTTTTTAAACCCTAAACAGTAACCATAACCATAACCATAACCATAACCCTAACGCTAACGTTAGCCTTAACCCTAACCCATAACCCTTACCCTTACCCTTACCCTAACCCTAACCCTAACCCTAAACCCTAACCCTAAACCCTAAACCTTAAACCCTAACTCTAAACCTAAACCCTAAACCCTAACCCTAACCCTACTTTTTTTAAAAACATTTTTACCCCATAATTTCCCTCATTCTTCAAACCCTGCCCTCTATCGGGGGCTAATTTATAGTTTAACTAATAAAAATAATAGTTTCCATATTTTATGGTTTAAAATATTTTGAACCCCATGGTTTACCTATTTTTTCGTAAACCGCTCTACTTGCAAACAACAGATGGCGCTGTTGAATATATATAATGCAGAATGTACGCATTTGATTAAAATGCTAAGTGTACACATTTTTATATTGTTACGATTCGTACCTGACTCAAGGCCAAAATCACCCTTTACCCGAACGCACACGAATGCACAACACAAATACACTGTTTGATTAAGCTAACAAAATCTAAGTCTTTAAGTGAAAACAAAGTATGATTGGTATATATAACAACAATATTGCATATACAATAAAGTCACACAATCTAGTTTTATTCTATCAGTACTTAACCAGCGGTCTTCTTGTTGGTGATCCTAGAGTTCTTGCAATGTTCTGGACGACTGATGTATATATCCTTATTCACTTGTCCTGCGAAAATCAGCGAAGTCCATTGTACACTTGCGTTTATAAATATTCTTGCGTATGAAATCCTCACACGAAAATGATGCTGCTTTCTCCAATCACTTATCTTCTTGCGCTGTTTTCTCCAAACGCTTAAATCCTTGCGCTGCTTTCTCCAAACTTAAAATCCTTGCGCTGCTTTCTCCAAAATTAACTCCTTGCGCTGCTTTCTCCAAAATCGGTGCTATTTCCACCTTTTACACAATATCTTCAGGAAGCAGGACTGCGATGCAGTTGTCCCCACTTATATTGACAGTTGCGTTGAATAAAAAAAACATAGATCATCATATTTAGATAATCTATGCATAAACCAGACTTCAGCAAGTCGACAGAAGAATATATATTCCTTTCTTGGAAGAAGTACGTTCTTTGACGTATTCTAGATCTTCTCCGACAACACTTGCAGGTAGTAGTGCATTGACTACTTAAATTAATTCTGGGTCGCAATTGTTTTTCTTTGAAGGAATTGGACTGTAAGCATATTAGCTAGCTAACCCAGATCAGCACTATCAACTGTGAAGAATAATGTTTACATTCTCTTATATATCAAGTCAGTGGAAAAACCCTATTCTATTATTGGCCATTTACTACCTTCATCAATAAATCATCAAATTAAATTACTCGGGGCACATCACAATATAAGAATAATGTTTGTGTAATATACGCATTTTAACACCAAAATTACACATGTTAGGCTGTGAATATGTTTCAACATAGGTCTTTAAAGCCACATTGTAACATTTCTATAAAAAATAAACTCCTCAAAAAAAGTTTGTAAACTTTCAAAATCGGCTGTATCATGTATCAGACATTTCTGAGATCTACAGGGTGTCCCTGAAAGAACTGTATCGCCAGCAACTGATTTGTTTGGGTACTTAAACGCATAAACCAAACGTAAATAATAATTGATGATGTTGAGGAACATATCAGCTATCACATACTTTTGAGGGAGTTTTTTCTTATATTTCAAGAACAGTATGGTCAATTGTCAAATGTGATAGCTGATTCATTCCACAACCAAAACAAGTGTTTAGTTATGTTTAGTTTTAAAATACCCAAACAATTAAGTTTCTGACAATACAGTTCTTTCAGGGACACCCTGTAGATTTCAGAAATGTCTGATATACAGCCGTTTTTGAAAGTTTCCAAACTTTTTTTGAGGAGTTTTTGAGGGACACCCTGTATTATGTTTTTTCTTACGAAGCTATCAGCAGTTAGACAAAGAGGTTGTTCAGCGATTGTATAACAATATCGCATTGATTGATTGGTTATTCAGGCGATTCATAGGATGAAATACTTCACTTCACGCTTGCGTTTCAGCCATGTCTTCGCGGATGTCTTCATATTAAAAAGAGTTCATGCCTGTTGTATCCTAACATGTTCCGACTTCGAAGAGGCTCAACTACTTGCACTGAGAGTTATTATATAATTCACTATGGTAACAGTTTCCGCGCTATTGGATGATTTTAAACCAGAAGGTTTCTTCTAGCTGGCTGGAAATTACAGCACATTGGTATTGCTCAAGAGAAGAGTAACGCATATAATATTTAATTCAAAATTGACACTGACAGACTGACGGGATGTCGCCACTTGGTCCAAAACTCACTTAGTCCACTACCACTTGGTCCAATTACCACTTGGTCCAATTGCCAATTGGTCCAAAACCCACTTAGTCCATTACCACTTGGTCCAATTGCCACTTGGTCCAATAACCACTTGGTCCAGTTGCCACTTAGTCCAATTGCCACTTGGTCCGGTCCAATTGCCACTTGGTCCAATTGCCACTTGGTCCAATTGCCACTTGGTCCAAGGTATTTTTATAACTCCCAAGATGTGAGCACTTTCGCTCACCGCTGAACACACAAGAGTCTTTTTCAACTATAAGCCGAAGCTAACCTACGAACTACAGCTATCTTATCTCAGTAGACCTAACAACTTCTTCCATGTAGTCGGATCTGATCTCTCTCCAATCCACCCAGTCCTTCTGTACTATTACTAATCACAGCTCAGCCCAGAATAATCTAGATTATTCTTTTTTCGCCATTTTTCCTTACGTACAAAACATACTACGCGGATGTAGTATGGCATTCCTCACTCACCACAACTCAAGATTATACTTTGGAGCAGCTGCAAAAAAAGAGCTTGCAAAATAGTTCTGGGCAAATTGTATTATGGTTATGAAAACGCTCTTAATCTGTGCCAGCTAGACTCTCTAGCTGATAGGAGGAGGATCATTGTCGTAAGTTGGCCGAAGGGCTTTCTGCTTCTATTCGAACAAAAGATCTCATCCCTCCTACCAGACTGGAGAGTCATGGCAGGGTCCTTCGCAATGCAAATCAAATCTCTCAACTTTATGCAAGGACCGATCGTTTCAAAAACAGCGCTATTCCATACTATATCAATTTATTGAATAACTAAATGCCCTGAACTGTTTTGTATATTCTGACTTTTTAAATATGGTAATATTGAGGCAATTTTAGCCTTTTAATGGTGTGTATTTATAATGTTTTTTAATGATGTCTTGAATAAGTGCAATATTTTATTTTCTATCAACAGCAGTTGCTGTATTTTTCCATGTTAATATTGATACTATATTTTTTTTTTAATGTTTAATTGTTTTTAATATTGTAAACCACTTGTAATTTGGCCTGAGGGCCACGATTTGTGTGTGAATAAAATATACTATATACATACTATATATACATACCTAAAGGGTAGGGGGAGTAAAATTGGTGATGGAGTGTATGTAAGATGAAACTAAAAAATTATGATTTTTATTGTTTAATATCTTGGAACAATCGAATAAAAATAATGTAAAAAAACCCCGAAATAAACAAGCAGTGAAAACCTTTGTGTATGTCTTAAATACAATTCTGAAACCATTGATATTGCCGTTAGGGAGTGTTCATTAATACTTTGGTAGGGGGGCTGGTCTAACTCAAATTTTCGCTCGAAAACTTTTTGACCCCCCTCGATGGACCGCTAAACTTTTTTGACCGCCCTCTTTTGACAGACAAAACTTTTTTGACCCCCCCCCCCATTATCGCATAACAAACATTATACTTAATAATGTTGTTTCCAGTGGCATGGTATCTGGGTCACATGTCATTGAGGGAGGCAAATGTTTGAAACATTCCCGGTGGGACAATTGCGCATGAAATACAAGCACAATGAAATTTTAATTTTATACTAATTTAGATTTGTCCCAAATCAGGGTGTAATATCTGATTTTACAGGGATAAATGAAATAGAGGATTTATTTGGAGGTTCATAGGCACATCAGCATATCATTTGTATCTGTGGCTATTATGATAGTACAAATGCGCGCGAACCACACAAAAACTTTGGCCATATTGAAGCTTGAATGGTCAAATATTGTTAAAATTGGAACTAATTTATGCAAAAAGTTAAAATGGTCAAATATGAGATTTATTTGGTCATGTACACGTACACAGGTATCAGTTTTGGCCCCCAAAGACCGTGGCACCTGGGCCTGTGCCCACTCTGCCCTATGGTAAATCTACGCATGGGCCTATTAGTCCAGGAGCAAGATCCCACAGGAGGCCTAAATAAGGACTTGGTTCACCCTCCACTACATACAAGGTTTGACACCATAGGTAGTTAGTATGGACCCTCTAGATCACTGCTAGGTAGGTAGTGGACTCAAATTGTGGTATCACTTTTTTTTTACAGGTCATTTTATGTATGGACATATAATCGCATAAAATCACCAAAAATAGGACAAAATTAAGGGGTAGGGGAGATATAAATTCCCATAACTCAACTTTTACTCGTGATTTTGAATTCATTTTGGTATCAATATGTAGCTAAATGATTTTCCTAACTTTCTAGTATTATTTTTAAACAAAAACAGGTTTCATTTGAGCATATTTGGAAGTATATAGTCCATAAATGAGTGGTAATCTGATTTTTTAAACCATATGTGTAAAGTCTGACATTGGCCTCAAATCTCACAACCATACCACTTTATATTTTCAAAATTGATTCAGTTTCCATTTTTAATTTTTTAATTTAAATTTTAATGTTTAATTTTGTTTTTAATGTTAAGCATATCAAGGGAAACATTATTGTAACAGTTCCAATCATTATAATATGTATGAGTTCGTTGGGGTGTCTGTGGGACGAGGTGTGTGTGGGGGTGCTGGGTGTACATAAGGTATGTGTGGGGGTGAGGGGATGAATGTGTGTGTACATGTCTTAATATGTCACTTCATTGCACCAACTTCCATTTACAAAATCCTTTAAGTTTCCATTGATGTGAATATTTATGTGTAGGACGTGAGTAACCACTGGGAAAAAGATAAAAAATGTTAAAAAAACCCAAAAAAAAACAACAAAAACTGATGTTGATTTCCCTCGTATATCAGCATAACATAGAAAAATATTAAGGGGTAGGGGAAAATAAATCATCAGAACTCAATATTTTACTCATGATATTGACTTCATCTTGGTATTAATTCTATTCAATTCAATTTAATATGTATATCTAATTGATTGTTCTAACTTTTTGTATTATTTTAAAGCAAAGCGACCATTAGTTGTCAGGTAGATACACAGAAACTGTGAGAAAAGGGTACGTTTTCTATGTCTAACAGCGTAAATATGACAATATTAAGGGGTAGGGGAAATATAAACTGCCATAACTCAACTTTTACTCATGAAAATGAATTCATCTTGGTATCAAAATGTATCTAAGTGATTGTTCTAACTTTCTAGTATCATTTTAAAGCAAAGCAACCATTAGTTGTCAGACAGATATACAGAAACTGTGAGGAAAAGGTAACTTTTCTATGTCTAACAGCGTGAAGATGACAATATTACGGGGTAGGGGAAATGTAAACTGTCATAACTCAACTTTTACTCATGAAAATGAATTCATCTTGGTATCAAAATATATCCAAGTGATTGGTCTAGCTTTCTAGTATTATCTTAAAGCAAAACGACCATTATTTGTCAGGCAGATATACAGAAACTGTGAGGAAAAGGTAAATTTTCTATGTCTAACAGCGTAAAATGACAATATTAAGGGGTAGGGGAAATTTATAACTGCCATAACTCAACTTTTACTCATGAAAATGAATTCATCTTGGTATCAAAATGTATCTAAGTGATTGTTCTAACTTTCTAGTATTATTTTAAAGCAAAGCGACCATTATTTGTCAGGTAGATACACAGTATTTGTGAGGAAAAGTTAACTATTCTATGTCTAACAGCATAAATAAATATGACAATATTAAGGGGTAGGGGAAATATAAACTGCCACAACTCAACGTTTACTCATGAAAATGAATTCATCTTGGTATCAAAATGTATTTAAGTGATTGTTCTAACTTTCTAGTATTATTTCAAAGCAAAGCGATCATTAGTTGTCAGGTAGATACACAGTAATTGTGAGGAAAGGGTAAATATTCTATGTCTAACAGCGTAAATATGACAATATTATGGGGTAGGGGAAATGTAAACTGCCATAACTCAACTTTTACTCATGAAAATGAATTCATCTTGGTATCAAAATATATCCAAGTGATTGGTCTAGCTTTCTAGTATTATTTTAAAGCAAAGCGACCATTATTTGTCAGGCAGTATATACAGAAACTGTGAGGAAAAGGTAATTTTTCTATGTCTAACAGCGTAAAATGGCAATATTAAGGGGTAGGGGAAATATATAACTGCCATAACTCAACTTTTACTCATGAAAATGAATTCATCTTGGTATCAAAATGTATCTGATTGGCTGTTCTAACTTTCTATAAACAAAGCGATCATTAGTTGTCAGGTAGATACACAGAAACTGTCAGAAGAAGTCATTTTCTATATCTAGCAGCGTAATAGACCGTTCACAAACACTTGTAAGGGGAGGGGCCTGATGAAAAAAAAAATTTCATCGCAAAATATTCTTTCGAGCCCCCCCTTTACAGACCTCAAAAATTTTAGGGCCCCCTTTTTGATATGAAAATTATGGGTCAACCCCATAGAAAATCATATAAACTCAATTTTTCCAGGAAAATTTTTGGTCATTTTTTTCAGGCCCCCCCTTAGGAGGGTCAAAATTTTCAGACCCCCCCTTTTTGCATCAGGCCCCCCTTACAAGTGTTTGTGAACGGTCCCTAAATATGACAATATCAAGGTAGGGGAAATATAAACTCCCATAACTCAACTTTTACTCTTGATAATGAATTCATCGAACGTTCTGGTATCATTAGTTGTTATGTAGATACAAAGGAAATGTGAAAAAAACTTCCATGTGTAACAGTGTCAAATATGATAATATTAAGGTTAGGGGAAATATTACCATAACTCAACTTTGGCTGCATTAACTGTGAAGGGGAACACAGGAATACAAATCGTTGCACCAAAATTTGAATGTAGTATACGATTGAGGTTTCTTACGTTAATTGGTGCAATTGGGCCATTTTAAAATTTGACCTTTATTTATGATATTGATATACGGTATTCGACGTTATAACCCCTGAACTAAGCTTCGTAGAACTATGACAATTGTCTTTTTTTAAATTCTTAGCGATGAGAGGAACAATTTGAGATTACAACATTACAACATGATAGGAAAATTTTTTAGTATTGGCCCCATTATGACCTTCAACCCCTCGTGGGAAACTTAATTGCTTTTAAAATAATGCCAGAAAATGAGAACAATCAAATAGCTACATATTGATGCCAAAATGGAATTCATTTTCGTCAGTGAAACTTGTGTTTTGGTGATTTGTATGTCCCTTACCCTTAATATTGTCATATTTTACGCTGTTAGACATTGAATATTAACATTTTCATACATTTTATGTCTACCTGACAACTAATGAATTTTAAGTTGCTTTTAAAATAATACTAGAAAGTTAGAACTATCAAATAGCTACATATTGATGCCAAAATGGAATTCATTTTCGTCAGTGAAACCTGTGTTTTGGTGATTTGTATGTCCCCTTACCCCTTAATATTGTCATATTTTACGCTGTTAGACATTGAATATTAACATTTTCATACATTTTATGTCTATCTACCGGTCAACTAATGGCTTAATTGCTTTTAAAATATATAATACTAGAAGGTTAGAGCTATCAAATAGCTACATATTGATACCAAAATGAATTCATTTTCATCAGTAAAACTTGAGTTTGGGTGATTTGTATGTCCCTTACCCTTAATATTGTCATATTTTACGCTGTTAGACATTGAATATTAACATTTTCATACATTTTATGTCTATCTACCGGACAACTAATGGCTTAATTGCTTTTAAAATAATACTAGAAGGTTAGAACTATCAAATAGCTACATATTGATACCAAAATGAATTCATTTTCATCAGTAAAACTTGAGTTTGGGTGATTTGTATGTCCCCTTACCCCTTAATATTGTCATATTTTACGCTGTTAGACATTGAATATTAACATTTTCATACATTTTATGTCTATCTACCGGACAACTAATGGCTTAATTGCTTTTAAAATAATACTAGAAGCTTAGAACTATCAAATAGCTACATATTGATACCAAAATGAATTCATTTTCATCAGTAAAACTTGAGTTTGGGTGATTTGTATGTCCCCTACCCCTTAATATCAATTGTAATATTTTACGCTGTTAGACATTGAATATTAACATTTTCATACATTTTATGTCTATCTACCGGACAACTAATGGCTTAATTGCTTTTAAAATAATACTAGAAGGTTAGAACTATCAAATAGCTACATATTGATACCAAAATGAATTCATTTTCATCAGTAAAACTTGAGTTTGGGTGATTTGTATGTCCCCTTACCCCTTAATATTGTCATATTTTACGCTGTTAGACATTGAATATTAACATTTTCATACATTTTATGTCTATCTACCGGACAACTAATGGCTTAATTGCTTTTAAAATAATACTAGAAGGTTAGAACTATCAAATAGCTACATATTGATACCAAAATGAATTCATTTTCATCAGTAAAACTTGAGTTTTGGTGATTTGTATGTCCCCTACCCCTTAATATTGTCATATTTTACGCTGTTAGACATTGAATATTAACATTTTTCTCATATTGTATGTTTAACTACCTGATAACTAATGGTTTAATTGTTTTTAAAATAATGCCAGAAAATGAGAACAATCAAATAGCTACATATTGATACCAAAATGGAATTCATTTTCGTCAGTGAAACCTGTGTTTTGGTGATTTGTATGTCCCCTTACCCCTTAATATTGTCATATTTTACGCTGTTAGACATTGAATATTAACATGTTCGTACATTTTATGTCTATCTACCTCACAACTAATGGTTTAATTGCTTTTAAATAATACTAGAAAGTTAGAACTAACAATTAACTACATATTGTTACCAAAATGAATTCATTTTCATCAGTAAAACTTGAGTTTTGGTGATTTGAATGTCCCCTACACCTTAATATTGTCATATTTTACGGTACTACACATGAAAAATTGACATTTTTAAACATTTTATGTCTTTCCAGCTAACAATTAATGGTTATTTTGCTTTAAAAGATTACAACAACCAAATAGCTATATATTAATGCCAAAATGAATGAATTATAATGATTAAATGTCGAGTTACGTTGGTTTGTACGTCCCCTAACCTTTAATATTGTCAAATTTTACGCTGTTACACATTGGAAAATTAACATTTTTATCATATTTTATGTCTATCTTATGGTTTTTCTGTTAAAAATAATACTGGAAAGTTAGAACAATCAATTAGCTACATGTTGATACCAAAATGAATTCATTATTATGAGTAAAGGTTGAGTTATGGTGGTTTTATTTCCCTACCCCTTAATAATGCCATATTTGACATGGTTATACATAGAAAAGTAACCTTTTCTCACATTTTATGGCTATCTACCTGACAATTAATGTTTGCTTTGCTTTAAAATAATACTAACACGTTTGAACAATCAATTAGCTACATATTAATTCCAAAATGAATTCATTATCATGAGTTGAAGTTGAGTTATGATGGTTTATATTTCCCCTACCCCTTAATATTGTTACACACGCTGCTACATGTGGAAAAGTAACTATTTTTTTACATTTTCAGTCTATTTTCCTGACAAACAGCAGTTGATCTCACCCCACACATATAAATATTCAAAATATTACATGAATGGCAACTTAACAAACAAATTTTGTTAATAGAATTTATATAGTTCAGCCGAGTGACATATTAAAACATGTAAAACACCCCAACCCTGAACCCTATACACACCCCGCACCCATCCCCACATACCCACACACACCTACCCCAAACCCACACAACACAAACCAACATGCAAGCAAACATGCACATACATAAATATTTGAACCAGAACATCAAAGTTTGCCTAGATATGCTTGATATTAAAAACAAAATTAAAAAAGGAAACTTAATTAATTTTGAAAATAGAAATTGGCACAATAGTAAAATTTGAAGCCAATGTCACAAAAACACCCACCCTGCGCATTGTTGTGAAAAATCTGATTTTTCACTATTGTATGGACTGGCCACTTCCAATCATGATCAAATGAAACCTAGGTTTGCTTTCAAATAATACTAGGCAGTTAGAACAATCAATTAGCTACATATTCATACCAAAATAAATTCATTATTATGAGTAAAAGTTGAGTTATGAGAATTTATATCTCCCCTACCCCTTAATTTTGTCCTATTTTTGGTGATTTTATGCGATTATACGTCCACACATAAAATGACCTGTAAAAAAAAAGTGATACCACAATTTGAGTCCACTACCTACCTAGCAGTGATCTAGAGGGTCCATACTAACTACCTATGGTGTCAAACCTTGTATGTAGTGGAGGGTGAACGAAGTCATTTTTTTGAGGTTGCTGCTCCTGTACTATATGTGTACAAAATAATTTTGCGATAAACTATTTATTTGCAATTTTTCTTGATTTAGTTGTATTTTGATCAGATTGGTACATAATCATGTTTGTAGCCTACTTTGAAGAGATATAAAATTCTGTGATAAAAAGTGCCAGTATTTTTTAGACCATCCCAGATGTTGGTGAACATCTTTAATGTTATATTAATTAATACATATGTGTACACTGACTAAGTGTCATCATTTTTTCAAACAAAAGCACTGAAAACCAAAACTTGCCCATGTTAAAAGTGATATCGAGGTTCTCAATGCGCGCGAAGCGCGCGAAAAATTTGGGTTTTTAAAGTGGCAAACTTTTTTGGCCCCCCCCTTTCCTACACCTAAAACTTTTTAGTCCCCCTCTTTAAGGTCCAAAACTTTTTGGCCCCCTCCCTTTTTACCAGCCCCCCCACCAAAGTATTTCTGAACACTCCCTTAGTATGGTTCACCTTCACAGTATCTGCTCACGCGAAGTTAAAACAATGAAATGACTGAGAAAACTAAAAGTCAAGATCCAGATCTCTGTGTATTTTGTTGCAGTTATAGTGTCAATCTGATAAATTTGTCCTAACATAATACCGGTACTTTATCTTTGATACCGTCTAATTTTGTTTCACTTGCACACATTTTCCTTCCTTCAACAGAGTGTGATGACAAGAATTGAGAACCAATCTGACGATACAAAGTGCATTCAAAGAGTCAAATATAATAATTTGTCATTATTTATTGCACGATCAAGTGCTGCCCAAATTACAGATTGAAAAGAGCATGAACAATGTAACGTTTCTTAAAACGTTTACATCAAAAACATTCAAATTGCTCTAACTCTTTTAAACCTGTACCTTCATTTCAACTTGTACACGTGACTAGCTGTTGGGATGGGCCAGGGGTATGTATCATATAGAATAGTTTCCATTGGGTAGAGTTGCCGAAAGTTTGCCAAATTTTTTAATATACGTATGGAGGGGCAGGATGGGGTGGAAAAGTTATGCACGTTAGAAAAAATTAAATGACAGACATTGGACTATACAGCAATGGTCTAACTGATGATTGGACTAACAGGTAATTGGACCAAATGGTAATGGACCAAGAGGTTAATGAGTTTGGACCAAGTGGTAATTGGACCAAGTGGCAATTGGACCAAGTGGTAACGGACTAAGTGGGTTTTGGACCAAGTGGCCATTGGACCAAGTGGTAATTGGACCAGGTGGTTATTGGACCAAGTAGTAATTGGACCAAGTGGTAATGTACTAAATGAGTTTTGGATCAAGTGGTAATTGGACCAAGTGGCAATTGGACCAAGTGGTAATGGACTAAGTGGGTTTTGGACCAAGTGGCCATTGGACCAAGTGGTAATTGAACCAAATGGTAATGGACTAAGTGGGTTTTGGACCAACAGGCAATTGGACCAAGTGGTATTTGGACCAAGTGGCAATGGACTAAGTGTCAATGGACTAACTGGCAATGGATCAAATGGGTTTGGACCAAGTGGTGACAAACCGATGCCGATGCCTTGCCGCATATCCCATGTGTATGTTGTTTTTGTGTGTATTTATTATGTTTAGGGAAACAGCGGCAGCGCGTAATAAAATATTTTATTCTCGTTTAAGGGCTGGGGTATGAACGTTTGGACAGTATTTATTTTGGGACATTTGAGCACATCAGACATATCGAATTGCATTCTGAATACGAAGAATGTCATTCTGATATCAAATAATTTTGGTTTTTGAAATTCGCAATTTAATACACATTTTATGGCAAATCATTAAAATTGATATTTTGATATTTAACAGTACTCGAAGTAAACTTTATAAATCTGATGAGTTATACTTAACGTGTATGTAGGTGGGATGAAATGCCGACGATCAATTGAAAATTTTGACCTTTCGTATTGAAGATATGGATTTTTTTCCCAAAACACCAAAAAAAAAAAAAGGTCTTTTTGGGAAAAAAATCTGTATCTTCAATATGAAAGGTCACAATTTTCAATTGACCGTCGGCTTTTCCTCCCTGCTACATACACTTTAAGAATATACCATTAGATTTATATAATTTACTTCGAGGACTGTTATATATCAAAATTTGAAAAATATCAAATTTTTATAATTTGTCATAAAATTTGTATTATATTGTGATTTTCAAAAATGAAAATTATTTGATATCAGAAAGAACATGCTTCGTATTCAGAATGCAATTCGATAGGTCTGAGGTGCTCTCATGTCCCACAAAAAATACTGTCGAAACGCAATAAACGCTCATTTTAGATCCCTTAAGCGCAGCGCATTTAGCGAATAACTCTATATTGTTTCATATCAGTGAAACCATTGTTCGATCCTGTCAACAATGACATCGCATTTGTGACGATACATACTGCAGTTACTGTCCGTTTTCCTATACACAATACACAGTGCTCTCACCATTGACGCGTGACCCCTACAAATGATCTACGTTGGAAGAATGGGCACTTGCCTAGTTAACATCACTGTGAAAAAAATAACCAGCCAATATGTTAGCTATTCTCCAAACTTCTAGCAAATATATTTCTCTAACATGACCTAAAATTACAGCTAGGTTAGATGTTCAGAAATAGTCGCACTTTTGTAAAATATGAGTGAGGGCAAGGCATAGCTAGCCAACTCCCCGTGTTAATTGAATGGAGATTTGACCGAAAATATTGGTATCGGACCGCTCACTTCTGAAGGATGCCACAAAAAAACGGTACAAGCTACATTTTAACTATTCTCTGGCAATCATCATGATGAGTTTCTTATATAGTATGCCGAAATTGGGTACTGTAGGTGATTGACAAATGGTCGCACTTTTCTGATAAATAAGTGACAGTGAAAATGAAATATCAGCGCCCATAAACCCAAGTTAGTAGCTAGTTAGTGGAGGCCGTCACAGGACTGATTATTGATTATTGAAGTGCCTTATTAATAGATACGCACGATTTAGGGCAAGAAAAACAAACCGGGACACTTTTGGAGACATCATCATCATCATCATCATCATCATCATCATCATCATCGACATCATCATCATCATCACTTTCTACATTTTTTCTAAACAACATAGGGCCTACCGTTTTAATAAGATTTTTTTCTTGAAATGCATGTAACTATAATTATTGTTTAGAGCGTGATGAAATAAAACATCACGATTTTCATCACGGAACAAAGTAATACATAAGACATCGTTTGTTTGATTGCAATCAACCGCGACAGTTCGTCTCACACACATAACAATGCACTGCGATCAAATAGGTTGATGACAACATTTGATTGAATGCACTGCACTGCGCCATGATTACGTGCACCGGTTCAAATCCTTTGTTTGGAGCCAATCAATAATTTCACGTACAGCCTCTATGCAAATTAGAGTTTACACACGCTGCAGCTGGGGTAATCGACCAAAGCTTGTTGCCGTTAGTGATCGAATGCATGAGCTTATTTGCTTTACTGAATCGATTTACTGGATTAATTTCCTGTTAACTGGGTTTAATGCCACAAAGGTCGAATTGCCTTTGCCATGGACCATGACTGCATCATGAACTGATTCCACGGCTGAGTAACTTTCTTTGAATAACAGAGAGGTCTTAAAGAAAATGTGCCAAACTGACCATTGTCTGCGCCCATCTCATTGCTTTGAATAAATGAACGAGTGGGTATTCCATGAATGAATGAAAAGTTGTTTGCAGTATATCATGTTGAATGAAATTATGTGAAATGGATCAACCCAAGACAATCTCTCTTGCTGGTCACTTCTTCATAGTGGTCATATGCAAGAAAGTTCTAATCAACCATGGTTCGATTATCAGATTCGGATAAGGCTTGAGCTATTGGTCGGCTTGAGGCTGGCATACCTACGAATCAATTAATTTCAGCCGAACAAGTGAGGTACAGCAAATAAAATTGGAATTTACTACCAGCGCCAGCGCTTAATACGGTACGATTCTTTGATGTGTGTATATAACCGTCTCGCACCGCCGTGTACGTATTGTGTTATGAACATCGCATACGTGTTCAACTGCTGTAATAAACCGTCTTATTAAGATGGTTTATTCAAAATCTCGGATGTTAACAAAACTACGGCACCGCACAAAACTACGGCACCTAAAGGCTTGATTTTCGCAGGGCATCATTGCTTACTAAAGTACATTACAATCACGTAAAACCAGAATTAAAAAAAATATTGAGGGCGTCCTCTTCAGCAAATGTTACAATATGACTTTTTAAAGTTATCATGCGGTAAGAGCACTGACCGTATCTCTCATTGACTTCGCCAATCAAAACGCTTCTATCTAAACGTTTGTAGCGACTACAAAATTAATCAGTCCGCTGATGGTCGACTGTCTCTCCACTAGTTGCTAGACACAGCAAAATTAAAAAGTGCCCACTAGTTCCATCCCCATTTAATCAGAGTCTGATGAGTTTATGGCAAAATAATTCATATACTAATTTTCTATACACTTTTCTTCGAAGGTTGATACCAAATTTGATATCAAAAGTTTAATCATCGTGAGCATAGGAACCTTTGTTTGGAAATTCAAGAAGTTGGTACCTTTGTTGTGATTTCACATCACCGTTTTAAAGAAAAGCCCGTTCCAGAGTTAATATTTCTGCATATTTCTGTATTATTGTTCCTTGTTTTTTGCTTTGTTTTGATGCTTCTTGTATTCTAGGCGCTGTGTAGGCCCTGAAACTCCCTATAAATACTGTGTATTAACAACAATAGCAATAGTAATAATAATAATAATAATAATAATAATAATAATAATAATAATAATAATAGCAGTAATAATATGTTTTCCTCTATTTTAAAGTGATGTGAAAATAAAAATAGCAATTGTTAATTTGTCTGTATACTCGTAATACACGGATTCAGGGTTTCTCTGGCGGAAGTCAATTTGTGCCGAAATTCCTCCCCACAATGTAATAAGCCTATTGCATAACAACAAATACAGTTCGGGGGTTAATCCATCTCCTTTGTTATGCAATACGTCTATTGCATCGTGGAAAGGAATTTCGGCACAAATTGACTTCCGGTTGAGAAATTCTAATGTATCGTCAAATAAACACTCTTGTCAATCACAGGATAAAGAAACACCTCTTCACATCGCCTGTAAGAAATATGACCTATCAAAAAAACACCGGATTGACATATGCGTTCTAATGATTGAGAGTGGAGGAGATCTTGAAGTGAAGAACAAGGTACTGAAATTGGATCATCTTTTTTTTATTAATTAGTCTAATTTATCATTCTAGATAGTATTGGCCTGTGGCACAGAAAGGGCTTTCCCGGGTTGGCCACATGAAGTACAACGATGACAAACAAATTGAGGGAAAGGATAAGGGGTGCGTACACCCGGACTCGGGGTATAAAGGGTGGGGCGTAAAAGGTACAGAAAATATACCTTAATGGGCCTCTAGATCTCTTTTCTTTGCCTTATGGGCCAATTAAGGTCTCTTTTCGCTGCGCCTTTCTTTTTGATTTTGCTCGCTGCATAATTCGTAAGCTAGATTACGGACATAATTTGTTTGTTATAATGATTGATATTATTGATTATGGGATTGTGGTGAAATGAGTGAAAAAGTAAATATCAAAGGCCTATGTATGCATTGGTGCAAAGAATTCACAAGGCCTCAAATGAATAGCAGTCCCAGAACAACGCCAAATATGGATTAAAAGACCTTTGCCCTTGGATGTACAACAGCATGTTATGATCTAATGGGAAACTGTGCACATCAACAAACACCATTTCAATCAAAAAGGCAACGTCTGATATAATTTGAAACCACATAAATTACTAGAGTTGGTTCTTCTCTTGGATTTGGACCAAGCTTTAGAATATCGAATGTTGCGTTTTGAAATAAAACAAACCAGAAATTTATCACCCATTGTAAAGATATGGCACATGTACCGAATACATGTACATACATTGGCTGACCTTGTGGATTTCCTGGCCCAGCCATGCTAACCACATAAGGAGATTATACGATTAACCTAGTGCAGCTATTGTCATAGCAGGGTATTATTATGTAATACTCCTGATCCATATTTGGCGTTCTCTTGGACTGAATAGGGTTGGTGGTAGGCAAAAATAGCTATTAGTCAAAGATCATAACGAATTATAATTAGGCCTAGGATATGTGATGGTATCAATAAATTTCACCGTGATTGGATTCTCTAAACTATAATCATGTGACTCATAAAGGCCCATTCCGATTGATCTTAACGAATGTGTAAAAAAATCAAATTGTTTTTAAATTCTCTAAATTTAAAGTTTGAGTCAATAAACCTGGTATTTTCGAAATGAAAACATTTGGCAAAAACCTAAGTACAACACCAGTGTAGACCAAGTTGAAACCCCGTTCGAATACATGTAGCTAAATTCTGTACTTTTAAGTAGAGAAATATTATTAGGCCTACAGATTTGTGTAAAATGTCTTTTTTTTCTCTTTAAAATGTGGTTTTCGGCTTCACCACCAGCAGTCTATGTTAACACATCTATGACACAAAGATGCCAAAATCTGAAGTTTGATAGACTTTTATGATCCTTCGGATGAGCAAATCACGGAATAATTTTTAAGTATTTCAAACCAAATCTAACCAGTACTTACCATACCATAAACACTTCAAATTTGGTTTCAGGATGGCCACACCTCTATTGATGTTATTGGTATTGATAGAAGCAAACGGAGTCGTTCAATTGGATTAGAAACCGATGATGCAAAACCAATAAAGAAAGCTATTCAGGTAAGCTGCAGAACTTGACTAGGAAAATGTGGAATTCTTAGCACGAGATGAGGAAAATGTTATGAAAGTTGTATATATAGTTCGTCGACATTAAGATATAAAAGTATGTATAATTCTACAAGGTTTCCCATGAATGTTAACATCGCCGTATCATAACTGGAAAATATTCTGGCAATTAAATATTCACCCAAAGTGGCAGGTGGGGCGTGTGTTTCAGAACGTGTCGTTCGATATTGGGAGTGATGTGTTTGATGGGCATGTCGCGTGAGTGCAAGAACGTGTATGCATTTTACGCATTGTTTTTGCAAGAAGTTAATAAAAGAAGAATATCAAAATGTGGTATCAAATCAAATGGATATTTTTATTTTTCAATACTCAGCCGGTTTTGCATAGTGTGTGCGTTTAATAACAAAACAAGAAAAAAGAACTATGTTTTATTTACACATTCCATTATAAATTCAACTTTAAATTAAATCAAATAAAAGACAAATATCGTATGCATTCGATGATAGCCGTGTTCGTGCAAACTCCGTTATGTGTGCACGTACGATGCTATTGTACTCACAAAGACACTTGACTTCTGGCTTCACACTTTCGATATAAGTTCCATTTCATTTTTCTTAATTAAAAAGTAATTACTTAAGTTCTGAATTTCAAATAAAGCTTACGATGTGGCAATATTACTAGTGTTTTGCATTCGTGGTTCAAGACATTGCCAAAAGCAATAATCAAGATCAATCTCTTGTTCTTGACAATACGATAATGTAGTTATCTGATGCAGGTTTATTATCCTAACATCAAAAAGGGGGATAATTCCCACCCCTGTTGACACCATGCAGGGATTATATGACCATCTTAATATATAACTTATTTTTCCTAATAAAGCGACGAGAATATAGCTTGCTCATGGCCGAGGAGAGTTACCCAGTAACAGTGGTGAAGATGTTTCTGGTGGGTGACCCCACGGCTGGAAAAACATCCATCAAAAAGTCACTTACAAAGGTAAGTTGCGAGTATGTTAGACTTGTTTGATATTGGCGTTGTGGCTTCTGGCTAAACCTAACGGACATTACATAATTAAAAACAAAACAAAACAATAGAACAGTGAATGCTGCCTCTTACCAGTCAAGCTAGCTTAATCAATAAGGCGTTGGACTATGGTGCGAGAGGTTGCGGGTTCGAACCCTGGCGGTGGTATAGTAAGTAAGTAAGTATAGGGGAATTTCAGGTTAACTCAATCTTTCACGAGAGCATACTATACCACCGGTTTATGCTAGGAAGGTAAATAAATTCGTTGCAGGATACGTATGACAACCCCTAAGGAGGTAGATGGCCACTACAGGCTGTATAAAACACAGGCTTTTTATTTACTTGCCTACATAGAGACACCCAGCAAACACAAAACGTTTTTAAAACGTTTTAAACAAGTTATATTTTGGGTTTGGGTTTAGGTAAAAACGTTTTATTAACATTCAATTGCCAAATATTTTGTCAACACTTAAATAGCATTATGTTAAAATATTTGCAGTAGGTTATCAAAATGTTTTTTTAATGTTATGAAAAAGTTTTATACCCTTTATATACCCTTTATATAACCCGATATTTAACGTTTTCTGACAACCTTTAAAAACGTTTTGTGTTTGCTGCGTAGTTATTGTTTTTATTCATCAGCAGAATACGAAACAGATGCACTCATACATTCCCACCCCAGGAATAGATGTTGGTACATACGAAATCGAAGATGTAGGGACCTTATCTATATGGGACGCTGCTGGTCACATTGAATATCATGTTACCCATGGTATGTTCTTGGGGAGTCAGAACTCTGTAGTCGTCTTGGTGTACAATCTAAAGGAACCAAACGCGTATGCGGTGAGTATATTGAACGACAGTCTTGGTATTTTTTATTTTCCTAGGAATAAGCAGACCCCTTTAAGAGCTCTCCAATGTACAAACGTGTTCAATTTAGTACTATTACTACAGAAAAGCTTGTAGCAAGTATATACAAAGTTGTGTCTGTGAGCCCTAAAATTCAAAATGGTACAAACTTTAGATATTACTCATAATCATTAACTAACAATACTTAATAATTCACATCTTGCCACTTTCAAGTATAAACCAACTTCATTTGGGGCTATAATATATATTTTTTTAATTGCGCCCGCAAAAGAAGTCTAGGAAAAACCGGAACAAAATATGTTCGGCACTCGACCCCCCCCTAAATTTTAATGCTTCTACTGCCACTGCATAAAGCTCTTTTATAGAATTCTATCAGTCCCTCATTTAAAATCTTTAGTTTTGGTTTCTCTTTTGTTCAGAAACCAAAAATCAAGGGATTAAAAAGTAGAGCAGATCTGGTCTGCAATCATAACACTATTATGCTGGGAGGACACAGTATAGGGTATATAACCAGAAGTATACAATAGCCTATTGTGCTAACATAATTATTATCATGATTGATATCGGATAATATATCCCGCGGACGACAGTTGATGCTCTCTGTCGAAGGTGGCATATTACACTCACGAGTTCTAGGCATAGAAATCATATACGCGTACATGTGCGTATATTGAAGGATGGAGTGTGGTGGGGGCGTTGTTTGTTTGTATGAAACGATGCATGGAGATGATTTGATTATGAATTAGTTTATTATCCCCGGGAAGCACAACCCATGCCTCTTTAAGATGAGGCTCCCCTCCCTATATAACCACCTCTTCTCCCCCCTCCTCCTCCCCTACATTCGAAATCTTCATCTCGAGCTCTCCTCTCCCTTCTCTTTCACTTCCAATGCTCTCTCCCATATGTTTCTCTTTCTCCCGGCCCATACCCCCATTGCCCTCCCCCACCACACAGACCACACACAATCTCTTCTCCCCTCTATCTTCTACTTTTGCAGTAAAAATTATTGCTTCAGTAAAAGTCATTAGGTTATTAGAGGTCATATAATGGCCTTCCATCGATTCTGGTACATGGGATTAAGGACATGAATCGATTTTGTTTATAACACGTATACAATTACAATAGTGACCCCTTTTGTAATGTCGAATGCAAATATTTCGATGGTCTATATTTTTTCACAGGTGAAATAGCCTAGGCTTATTCGATTATGTAAACCACGTCTTTCAATGTAGATTACCATGCTCGATTTCTCTCCACGTGAATATTGCACTGCGAAATTTAAACATTTCTTTTGTATACTTAGAGTAGGTAACTTCAAACCAAATAATTTTTTTCTTCACACCACTTATAAGAAACTGAAACCAAAACCGAAACTGACTGACACAAATGTTCAGTTTTTAACAAAAGGTAGAAGGAATGAGTTCGATATCTTATGATTCAAGTGGTTAGGTAGGACAATAGGAAACCACGTGACCAAAACCAAAACCAAATCTAAAACTAAACATTTGAAATGAGGCAATGTAACTGTGATGTGCCCTGAGTAATTTGAATTAAAATTATTTATCTTTGTTTACATGAGAGAAGTTTGGGAAACACCTCTCATGCATCAAGTTGATCAAAAGAAATTGAATCATACGGTATCTAATTTTGAATTGTTAGGAAATCCCCTGCTCTCAAGATTGTTCAGTGAATTGCACAATTAGGGGAATCCCCGATATTGTAAAGTGGATATGACATCATGTTTGGAAACCCCATGAAGTGATGTAATGAGAAAGTTTATGTTTATAAATTAATATTGGGAATTCCCAGATTGCTCATCTAAGTGCATTGCCTAATGCTAATTAAAAAATCTCATATATGAAATTAGCTGAATGTAACAGAATGTTCTATTAATAGATGGTGGATTTTTTGGGAGTATAAAAAGTGAAAGCAATGAGTTTGCGCTTATCAGAATATAAAGAGAGATTGTAGGCTCGTTATAATTCGTTGGTCGTCGTTGTACTTCAAAATGAGGTACATTTGAACCAGTTTGCATCGCCAATAATGTGCTATTTTAACACTGCAACGAAGGAAATTTTGAGTGTATGAAAGACTTACTGGAATCTGCTTTATAAAACAACACATGTATCAATAAAATGGGGCAGTGCAGAAAGAAGTCTGTTTCCTGGAGAAAGAGAGTGATTGGTGAAAGAAGCACCATTTTTGAATATTGTCATATGCCCAAGGAGTAAGTGTTTGGAGAAACAGCACCGAGGAATTTATACACAATGGATATATATAAATGCAAGTGTACAGTAGACTTCGCTGAACAGTGAACAAGTGAACGAGGATATATACATCAGCCGTCCAGAACATTTCAACAGAACTCTATGATCACCAAGAAGAAGACTGCCGGTTAAGTAGTGATAATTTAAAAGAGTGATTATATTGTATGTGCATTCATTGTTCATGTGCCAAGCATATTTCACTTTTAATTAAGGGTAGACTAGGTATTGTTGGTCGAAGCAGCCAAAAAATCGGTTATCATTATCTAAATCAACATATTATTGAAAAATAACACTTTGATGTTTTGTAATTTTTCATTCTACAAATCATATACTGAAAACTTGATTAGTTTATTGTGGTTAAGGAGTTATGTTCGTTTTACAAAAGTGTTGTTGTTCCAGCCCTCTTTACAACATAACTCAAGGACCACAGGACCTACAAAAGTATATCTGTGATATTTGAATTCTTCTACACACTCGCTATGAAATAATCAATGCAATTTTACCAAAGCTCACTACCATTCGCAAGATGCTGTAAACTACCAAATCGCAACAGTTTAAAATAGTTGCTAACCTCAAAGACCAGATATTGTTAACTTAATCAAACAGTGTATTATTGTTGTGCATTCGTGTGAATTTGGGTAAAAGGTGATTTTGGCCTTGGGTCATTATGGCTCGTAACATTACATTTGCACTGTCTACCTCTCTTTTCTTTTTCTTGTACCTGGCTTCATTTTAAGCTCAACTCCCAACACTTCTTTCAGTGGTACCTGAGAGGGTAATATTGTCATATGCCCAAGGAGTAAGTGTTTGGAGAAACAGCACCGAGGAATTTATACACAATGGATATATATAAATGCAAGTGTACAGTAGACTTCGCTGAACAGTGAACAAGTGAACGAGGATATATACATCAGCCGTCCAGAACATTTCAACAGAACTCTATGATCACCAAGAAGAAGACTGCCGGTTAAGTAGTGATAATTTAAAAGAGTGATTATATTGTATGTGCATTCATTGTTCATGTGCCAAGCATATTTCACTTTTAATTAAGGGTAGACTAGGTATTGTTGGTCAAAGAAGAAAAAAAATCGGTTATCATTATCTAAATCAACATATTATTGAAAAATAACACTTTGATGTTTTGTAATTTTTCATTCTACAAATCATATACTGAAAACTTGATTAGTTTATTGTGGTTAAGGAGTTATGTTCGTTTTACAAAAGTGTTGTTGTTCCAGCCCTCATTACAACATAACTCAAGGACCACAGGACCTACAAAAGTATATCTGTGATATTTGAATTCTTCTACACACTCGCTATGAAATAATCAATGCAATTTTACCAAAGCTCACTACCATTCGCAAGATGCTGTAAACTACCAAATCGCAACAGTTTAAAATAGTTGCTAACCTCAAAGACCAGATATTGTTAACTTAATCAAACAGTGTATTATTGTTGTGCATTCGTGTGAATTTGGGTGAAAGGTGATTTTGGCCTTGGGTCATTATGGCTCGTAACATTACATTTGCACTGTCTACCTCTCTTTTCTTTTTCTTGTACCTGGCTTCATTTTAAGCTCAACTCCCAACACTTCTTTCAGTGGTACCTGAGAGGGTAATTAAAACCTTTTTGTATTTGCTATGTAGGTCATTAAGTTTTCCTTGTATTCTAATGATGTGAGGATTGGTGTGAAGTATTTGCATGCCGAACACTACGCCGCCAACACTTAGCCACGGGTCTACCGCTGGCCGGGAAAGCGATTTCGTGCTCATATACCACTTAGGCTGACTACCTCATCACATCCCGTGGGATGCACGCACGCGCCGCGAAGTTGTTCGTAGTATTTTGTAGTACTCAGGCTTGTTAGGGTTAATTAATCAAGCAAACAGTTTGCTCAGGAATGCGTGGAGTGCGGGTTAAGTACATTCACATGTATACTAGTAGAAAGGATTATCTCCTGAAAAGGAATGCTATATTATGTTGACGTTAACTTAGATTATTGTCAAAGATCTACATGTCCTGTTTTTGGGACACCACGGTATATAATATAATCTTGGTGATATCATCCCGGGATATCATGTCCGAATGATTTGTACTATTGCTTCTTTCGTCATTGTGCCTTGTGTCTTTCATTAAATCAAAATGTCAGTGTGTTGTTGGTCACAACACAACTTCAGTCGGCAAACATATTCCCATCGGTACATTTTACAAGTTGTGCCTTATCCCATCGGTTCAAAAATTCGGGCTAAGCCACTGGTGCAACCTGTGTTTTTGGGTGTGTTTTCAAATGATCTTGTTCCGCAAACCGAAAGTTGAACAGAGCTAAGTATTTAAAGATTTTTGTACATATCATTTTTACGCAGTATACGTCTATCATATATCTTTATTACATTTAACTTCGCTGACATATTGTTTGACTATATATTTTGACTTGATGAAACCGAATAAATCGTAATCTGAATTTAATAAAGCTAAAAAACACAACTTTTTTTCGATTTTTACAAAATAATCAGTCACATAATAATCAGAAATACGTCATGCAGTGCATTACTTACGTGTTAGCCTTTTGTTTATTATGTTTCGATCTCGGACGTGATTTCTTATCTTTGAAACATAAATATACTTTTTTTTTTCAAATCATTGAAAGTGTCGTATTGATGTATTTTGTATTCCAAAGCGACTTCAATATTGGTTGAGATTCCTGAGGAGTGGTCAAAGTGATACTGCCAAGACAAAACTTACAATTGCTGTCGTTGCTACACGTTTAGACGAGTTCGATGACAAGGAAGAAGGTACATTGTTTTTGTTTTATTATTGATCAGCACAGATAAAACATGTTGCTTTTAGACTAAAATGGCTAAAAATGTATTCGAAAAAAAAACATCGTTAGGAACAAACTCAAATTTATGTCTGCTTATTTTCAGCCCTTCAACTTGCCAAGAAACACTTAGATGACGTAAGAGTGTACTTTGCCAAAGCATTAGATATAGCGAAAGATTTATTGGTGGTAAATGCTTGTGATGCACAGTCAAATGAAATGGAAATCTTCAAAACGACTCTGCGAAAAACTACGATGGAAATAAAGGTGAATTAACTTTGTAAAAGAGTATAAACGCCGGAAAAAAGAAAAAGAAAGTAATGTGTTGTTCATTTTTAAATCAGAAAATAACTGACGCTTAATACTTGATTGTACTTTTTCAATCGAAAACATTGAATAATACAACCATTCCGAATTAATGCATAATATATAGAGTTAACTCAGCAAACACACATACACACGCACAAAATTGAAACGCTATAAACATGTTTTGGTATTGTTCAAAACGTTTTAATAACATTTGAATATCGGACTCTATAGGTCATAGACTATGCCATAGTCGATTTTTGATAAGTAACAAGTATGCAATTAATCATGATGAACGCATTCAGTTAAACTTGAGATTATACACATGTTTATCACACAAGTAAGTTATTCAATAAATAAAAAAAATAAATGGTTATAAAAAAGGGTGACAGTAAAAGTTGGCATATAACCTCAAAAATAAGCACAGCAGAAACACGTTATTTAATGTTTCTACATTATTGAGCTTTATTAAAGCATCAAAAATCAAAAAAACAGAATTGAAATCGATCAATGCATTGTGATGTAGTGTCAATTTAACGATGCTCGTAGATGGAATGAAATCCTGCCACAAATGGCTGTTATAACAAAATTGGCACATTTTGAGATTTTTAAGGTTTATTTGGACGCTTGCTTGAAAAGCAAATATGTTTTAATTTAAATATCACATGTTACATGCCTATCTTTCCTGACTTCGTTAAAAAATCCATCATTGAATAATCATAATAAATTAACCAAATGTACTATTTTAACAATTTCGGCCAATCTGCAGACAAATTAAACCTGAAAAAATGACTAAGTTCAGCTAATTAATATGCAAAATTGATGCCAATAGAAAACCGTACATGATATAAAGGTGCGTTTTTTTTGCACACATATGTATACAAAGTTCTTTCAATTGATAACAAAAAATACACAAAAAGTAATTAATTATGCAAATCAGGTAATTACAGCAAATTATGTATTCATGATATTATTATGCATTATTATTATTATTATTTTTCTTTTCAATAATGAAAGTCTATTCATTCATCATAAATATTTTGAGTATGAACCTGTTATGAGGTTGAATAAATGAACTGCAGTTAATTACTTACAAATAATACAAAAAAAATACAAAGTTTGACATTTTGACGGTGTCTGGAATAGAATTTTCATTTTTGCTGTAAACATGATATGTGTCACCATTACTCAAAGCCAAATCCGAAAAGTAAAAATGAAAATTCAGTTGCAATGAGACTTTAAATTAACATTTTGTTATCTGCATTAACATGGGAGGACAATTGGTAAAAGGAACAGCCATTACACTGTACCGCGTATACAAAAAAAGCGTGGCCTTGGGCACACACAATTGCTGAGCAATTGTGGTTTGAACAACTACTGCCTACGAAATATCTTTGATAATGCTATGTTTCAAACAGTTTTCCTCAAGTGCTTCATTCGTTGTCGACTGAAATAATTTACATGCCAAGAGAGATTAGTAGTATTAGATTGGTGGTAGGTCAGACTATTTCAATAGGCCTATATATACTGATTTATCAACGATCTTCAAAAATTCAAAAAAACAAGCAGTAGCTCTTAAACAAAGCAATATTTAATTGTGTCGGACTCGACATTAGCCTCGGAAAGGCTTCACACGCCATATATTAAAAATTCAAACAATTGAGATAAATGGAGCATATGACGAAATTCATTTTTCGACAGGGATGTTTTCTAAAATTTACCAACTTTGAAGCGCGCGCTTTTCAATTCACTGTTATGCTTGCATGCACAGTGTGGCAGAATTATTGGGCAGCCACTGTAACATCCCTAGTAAAAGTAAAGTATACGTATATTATCAAAAAATCTTGTCATCTGAGAGCACTTACTATTTCTGATTTTGGGATCTACCTGGTATTGATCGCGAAACCCTGAGTAAAAACACTTTGTGAGCTAGCAAACAGAGAGAGTACGGTGACTGGAAAGATCAGATGTGAAAATCTATCAATTGTACACATCATACAAATCAGAGCTTTATGTAAAATGTAATAGCCAGAGTATGCACAATGGGCAAGTGGACTACGGAGAAGTCTGTATTCGCTGTCGTAGTGCACGTTAGTAACCATTGGTTACTGCTCCAATTTTGATATGCCATAGGCTTTGTGTTGTAATCATTTCGATCAGTGGTTCGTAACAAAGAAAGCGTGATCCAGTTGACCTAGCAACGGTCATATTCTAACGTGCACTACGACATCGAATAGGTCATGAAAATGTTTTAAAACATTTGGTATAAATAAACCTGGGCCACAATAATTGCTTTATTTACGAGGTGGATGCGTAGTGTAATGTTAGTAGATATTTAAATCTGGTCAACTAAAAAAACTCACTTTTAGTCGGATGGAATCACCGACGTTTCGGCTAAAACCTTTGGCCTTCAGCTGGGTGGATGATTTATGGTCATCCGAGGTCAATCGATGAGGAAGTTGCTTGATGACCAGATCCCAACCATGTGACAGATTAACTCTAACGCCCCGCTCCTGTTGAGGGACGGTTGTTCGGCTCGTACCCACACTGCTTCTTTGACTCTCCGTTCAAACCAACGGGGTTCACAGTCCAAAATGACAACGTCGGCAATGTCAAAACTGACCACTGCCCTCAAGGTGTTTGTAGACAGCTGAATCGTTGCCACTTGAACTGGCGCGTCTATGTTGGGACATTCGACTCCGCAGTGGTTGGCCGATTTCACCAATGTAATGTTCTTGGCACACCTGATCTTCAGCGCACTGGACACCATACACATCACCACTTATACGGCCTTTGGGCTGATTGTCCTTTGGGTGTACTAGCGACTGCCGCAGGGTATTGGTTGGCTTGAAGTGTGTAGTGATGCCGTGATCGCGGTAGATCCTCTTTAATTTCTCTGAAACATCCCCATGGTAGGGAATGGTGACAAAAGTCTTGGTACCAGAAGACGCGGTGGGTTCGCTGGCTGGTTTAGCGTCTGCCCAGTCTTTGTAGCCATACGTTTTCAAGGCGTTGGTGCTCAGTGTTGGTGCTCAGTGATCTTATCAGAGTCCTTTGTGATGATGGTATCAGCCCTGTGATAAAGAGTATTTACTACAACGAGTTTCTGGACCAATGGATGATTAGACTTAAACTGCAAATATTGATCAGTATGTGTTGGTTTGCGAAATACTGATACTGAGAGAGTGCGATCTTGGTTGACAGTAACCAAGCAATCCAAAAATGGAAGTTTATTGTCCGTCAGACCTTCTTGGGTGAATTTGATGTTATTATCCACTTGGTTAATATGCGCAAAAAAGTTGTCAAGCTCCGAAGACTTGACTATAACCCAAGTATCTTCAACATAACGATATCATTTGGAAGGTGGAGATCAGCGGTAAGACGACAAGACTGTTCAAATCACTCCATGTACAAGTTGGAAATAATCGGCGACACAGGGGAGCCCATCGAACAACCATGACATTGTTGGTAAAAGTTATTGCCATAGCTGAAGTAAGTATTATGCAAACATAAGCTCAACAATTCACAAAATCTGATCTGGCGACAAGTTTGTGCGTTCGGCCAAAGTCTTATCTTCCTTCAAAACGTCCCGAACCGCGAGTACCGCGTCTGCCGCAGGGATGCTAGTGAACAAAGCAGTGACGTCGAAGGTAGTTATTGTCTCGTCCGCGTCCAACACAGTACCCTGAATTTTCTCCGCAAAGTCCTTTGAAGGTAGGTATTGTTTCAGACGTGGGGTACAGTTAGAGTTAATCGTTAACGTTAGAGTTAATCTGTCACATGGTTGGGATTGGGTCATCAAGCAACTTCCTCATCGATTGAACTCGGATGACCCTGAATCATCCACCCAGCTGAAGGCCAAAGGTTTTGGCCGAAACGTCGGTGATTCCATCTGACTAAAAGTGAGTTTTTCTTGTTGACCAGATTTAAATATCTACTAATTGATCAAACCCCAGATGACTGAAAGTATACACAGTGTTGTAGTGTAATGTTGTCATGCGTTTGTCGCATAATGCGTAACTGAGTCCAAACTCCATTATATCCTTACCAACCAAGTTCAGTGTATGACAACCACTCTTCACTTTTCATAGCACGTAACTCTTAAGTAAACCTCGTAACTAAAAGCAAGCTGTGCATAGACACCTTATTTACTGTTAAGATTTAACATAAAGGTTTTATTCAAGTTGCCAACCATTAAACTCGGTTATACTGTTATAATTTCCAAAATATGCTTGTTATCATTCCGGGCAATTATGGAACAAAATATAATAACCAGCAGACTGAAGACAAGGAATTTCTTTGTTTATCTTTCACTAACCTCCGAAAATCACTTTTAGGGTACCAAGAAGATTCCCAAGCTCTGTGAGGCAATACTGGAAAACAAAGCCTCGTGGGTTAAACCTAAAAATCCAGTATTACCATATTTGGAGTTTATTGAAAGAGTCAAGGAAGTTGATCCACTTGCATCTACAAAACTGGCAAAGATTGCAGCAAATTACCTTGAAGACATGGGAGAGGTATGTATCTAAATGATTAAATGTCAGGTTGTAACAATGTGTTGTCTACCAGTACAAATCATGTATGATCCTAATCCTCCCACTTTCTACATTAAATATTTCTTTCGGAGGCCATCTTGGATTTCAATCCCTAACCTGCCATAGTTGGATTGACTATCATATTAATTTAATTTTGTCAAGGTATAATAGACATTTCCAAACAAGCAAAGAAAAAAAAACACTGGTTTTAGGCCACACTTGTCCTACATTTGACCCTTTTTAGCGTTAAAATTGCATATTGCGCATTTGTGCTGGTAAATTTTGCCCCACCCCCGGTTTGGTGGCCCTTGCACGTCCCTGACGGCTTGTTAATCCCCGTAGCATCCCGTGTTAACTGGGTACATAATGTGCCTAAATCATGTCATTTCCAACAAGGAAGCAATTGGTTCGATTTTTTCTCAATACAATATGGTTGCATATAAACATTAATTTAAGATTCTCTCTAAATTAAGCACTTGCTTACTTAAAAATCAGCAAGAATTTGTACAATCAATCATATTATGTTATTCTTTACAGCTATTCCTTGCGCAGAATGGAAACATATCTCATGTGGTTCTTGACATACAATGGCTAGCATATTATATCATTGGGCCCACACTGGCTGGAGATACATTCACTGACCAACTCAACGTATTAGCTCCAAAAGCTGCCTACAGCAAAGAAGAGCTTGAAGATTATTACCGAGATGTAGCCGACTTTTCTACTCTGTCACAACTACTTCAAAGTTTGGGTCTCATGGTCACGTTCAATGATATAAGCTTCGTTATCCCTGCCAAAGCTCCAAAGGAAAGTGGAATCTCGAAAGCCAAATTCCAAAAGGGTCGAAGTGTTTTCTGCGATGATGACAGAAGCATGCTATCACCTGTTGTATTCCCGACGATACAAGCACGGATTATGAAAGCGTTTGGATCAGAAAGTAACCAGCCAGTCGTATCCTTAGGTTCAATGCAGTTCGCTAACGAATCCCTGGCCTTAGTGAAGCAGTACGAGGAAAGAGATGCAATTAATTTTGCTGTTGAGTACAAAGATGGAGACGCAGAATCATGCTACAACGACCTTGAGAAGATGACGAGCATCATCGTGTCAACTATGTATGAACTTTCTCCAGGAACGTCCATAGCCACAGGTACGCTCGTAATTCTGTACTGTTTCTTGCCAGGGTCACGCACTAACTAACTCAAGTGCCATCCGCATCATTTGGGTAGGCTGCAGCCAGTATCGTCATGTAATAAGGGCATTAGCATTATGGTACATAGCTACCAATCATTCCTTGTTAGCCAACAAATGCGAGAGAGAATATATTCCAGATTTGTAACACTATAAGGTCGTTAACATGGGAAGAACAGTCAGTTTACTATTTATAAAAAAGAAACTGTTTCCGTATTTGAATTCAAATTTAAATATTTCAGGAAAGTAATCATTTGATTAACTTTATTCACGGTACAGGTTACTTGAGCCCTCAGAGCATACAGCAATGTCCAACGCTCGAGTCTGTTCAATACTATAAAATGGACGACATAGTGCTAGGAGAAGATGTTAACGGTACAGTATATCACAAGTCACTGAAGATACGAGAGAAAACAACCGACATCCTTATTGCAGGTGGTGATCCTCAATTCTTAAGAAAGAGAGGCATGAGATGCGATTACCAGTGGATGCTGAGAAAGCATAAGGAAAGGCTCTTTGACTTACTAGACTCGCCAACGTGTCTGCGAACAGACTACCGATCACTAGCTGAGATACTGAAGATTGATAACGCCGATCTTAGGGTTATAGAAGAGAGATGCTTGGAAAGCAATTCGTCTCGCACAGAATTTGTCCTTAACCATTGGCGTGCAACTACTGGACAGAGAATGAGTTTGAAAACGCTCCATGCTCTTTTGACGCATCCTGGCCTGGTTGGAAACATGGAAGCTGCAAGTACTATAGAAGACATGATGTATGAACTAGGACAACAGGTAAATTTAATATTACTAAAGAAAGACAAAATCATCATGCATGTTTACATCGCAACGCCGATCTCGTACAGGGACCGATCATTATTTAAGCCAAGGCGATGATTTATAATTTTGCGGGTGATTAATTTCGTGCCCCCTCCCCTTGCATGCACAATGTTATTTGTATGTACTTCTGATCGATAGCATCTGTTTACGTATTTACACGTATTTTTTCCAATGGTATATCTATTATTTTTACGAATTTCAGGTAACGATCGACATTACCGATGCTGATATACCAAGTAGTGGTGAGTGTTAAACCAGTCACAAATAGTTGCTTATATATATTATGTAAGAGCTCATTTTATACTACATGTATATAGTAATAAGGCTAAAAACAATTGTGTTTTTTTCCTGTAGGCCGCGCGAATTTCGTTTTAGGGAGCAATTTTAACGTATTTCGTTTAATTTGTTTTGAGCAATCCCGAAAAAAAGATATTCTCAAGCCAAAAAATAATGGCAACTTGTTTTTAAAGAATTTTTCTCACACATTTTGTTTACAAGAAAATCAATCTTCAATGCTTCTAAAACTACAAATTTTATATCTATCATACTCTGCTCTGCACTAATTTGACAAAAGGTAATTTTAGGCATTTTGACTTTTAAAATTAGAAATAAATAAAAATTCGGATTTCGTATTTAGATTTTAGCCTAACATCATAACAATACAGTATATTGAAAACAAATATATGATATCATATAGATATTTCTAAACATTTATAAACGTCTGACATCACAATTCATTTTTATCCTCCGGAATGGAAACTCACATTTGTCAACTTCAATCTGTTCAATGGAAATGTGTGATTGAATAAGTCCAGAACTTTCTATATATATTAGCCTTAAACCTTCACACAACCCTTAATTGTTACCCCAATCGTTACTCTAATCCTATAACCTTAATTCATTAACCTTTATTAAACTTAACTCCGGTTGTGGAGATCTGCTTTTTAATCATGACCACTTTAGAAAGCTAAATCGATTTGGTCACGAGGGCACCCTTTGACAGATCAATTAATTTTGTTCAAAAATGATACAGACAAATAAGATGTGTTGATAAAGTAAGACAGTAGTTTGATGTGCCCTGAGTAATTTAATTTGATTATTTATCGTTGTTTACAATTAAAAAATATTTCATGAGACATTTTAAGGATTCCCCTCTCAGGCTATCAAATTGAATCATTTCTAATTTTAGATAGTTGGGAATTCCCCTAGTGATGTAATGTGAAAGTTAATGTTTATAATTGAATACATGAATACAAAACCCACCAAAGTCCATGGGAAGTGATTTTGAGAGAATAACCTGTGTATCAGTTAATTCCTTCAATTAGATTTACCTGGTCAATATGGTAAGCTTTACGTGCAAATGAGTGGATTAACCTGTATTAGGTATGACAATTAGCATTTCAGGGACTTCGTGGGGTTCATTTTAAATACTGGACTTTGGTGGTTTTTTGAATCATACAGGGTGTCCCAGAAAAAATTACCGAGTGAATAAAATTGAACATAAGTCGAGAAATAGATATCAGAATCAAAACATTCAAAATGTAGCGCATAGTCTATTTTGTTGTACATCACATACGAAAATTTTATTTGATTCGGTTGACTGGTTTCGAAGAAATGAACGATTGCATAATGCGTGCATCAATGCAGTTCATTCCAAGTTTGATCAACAGGCGCTTTTTTCATACTCGCTCACCGCTTCCTAAAGTTTGTGTATCTCATTAAATTTAGTCCACGTTATCTATTAAAATCCGACGGTGTTATGTCATTCATGCATGCTTTCACTGAAGATTAATAACAGTTTGACCGAGAAAACTTTCATTTCTGCAATTGGAAGCTCTCCAACTTTAATTCTTTAGGCTGTGCAAATATACTTTACAAAGAACATTTGAGCCAAGAATGACAATGATCAAGTGCTTACAGCTTTACGTGTGATTTTTGATACCACGCAACATTAATGGTGAAGTTTTAAAAGATTTAAACTTTGCAATACAATTTCTTGGAAATATTCCGAAAACATTAATGTGTGTGAGAAATTTTTAAGCCAGCTGGAATTCTTTATGTAATATTCTTCATGCAACATTTATATCAACATTAACGAGAAAAGATATTTACAAATACCGAGCATCATCTCACATGCAAGCTTTCATTTTCAATACCGTGCAGGTTTTCAAATTTTAACAAAACCTAATGGTTTTGCAAGAAACAGGTTGTTTAAAAAGAACGAAAAGGATTTCAAATATGAGGCCCATTGACAGTTTAACTACTCGTGCGCATTGTGTTGAATGATCTTTCTTTCAAACTTGGAATGAAGTGAATTGACACGTGTGTTATGTAATCGCTCATTTCTTCGCGATCAGTCAACCGATTCCAGTAAAATTGGCGTATAAGATGCAGAATAAGGTGGGCTACACGCTGATGGTTAGATTTTTGGATTCTGATGTATATTTTTCGACTTACGTCGAAATTCATTTGCCCGGTAATTTTTTCTGGGACACCCTGTATACAAAGAAAACAATGTTGGAATGAGATAACCACTAGTAAGATAATACAAAATAAAGCACACAGGTATGTATAATGTTGATAAGCATTCTGCCATGTAATATAAACCACACACTTTCCTTTATTAAACCCATTTTTTTCTCCAGCAATGAATGTGTTACGAGCGGACTTTTATACATTTTTGATTTCAATCAATGTATTACAAGACTCAAATCATAGAATTAGGTGGTTCTTTCATACATGCTACTTTTCACATGCTCAATAGACACAGAGGATGAATTTGAGTTGTTCTTTCATACATATGGCAGGCCTATGTATAACAACAATTTCCCATGCTTAACTCAATTTGGCCAAAGTATGGACTTGGGTGGGTTTTGTATTATGTAGAAAAATTAATGATATTTACATGTTTAACCGATTTGGGCTACAAGGCATTTATAGTCATCAAGATCGAGACCGATTCAGGAAGAGCGTTATGTAAGTTGTAGGGGAGATACACATGGAAAAGAAAGAAAATTATTAATTCAATCGATATTTTGTGCGATTGGAAGAGTCTATAGCAGTATTGGGACTTCTGATGTCATCAAACGCTTTTAGTCGGTTGGCTTACGTGATATTTTTCATATTTGTCAAATTTTTGGGTAGATTCTTGGCAACCATGTTTAAACATATCTAGAAACTCCACTGATTAAGAAAAAATGGTTGCCAGTTTTTCATTAACATTTAGAACCTCCATTTTGAATTTCAAAATGGCCGCCAATTTAAAAAAAAAATCCAATAAACCATAACTGTTCATTCAAATAATTCATACAATAATTATTATATTTCATCTAAACTCATAATAAAGGTGTCAACGATTCATTGGAAACAAAATAAGAGCATTATAAATACTCAAAATTAGTAAAAATCAAAGATGGCCGCCATATTTTAGGCTTTTTTACGTAAAATGCCATAACTTTTGAAGCAATGGACATATGAAGATGCTTTTGATGGCTAACCATATGATTCGGCATATGAGGATTCCAATAATATCAATGTATTTATGATTGGAACACTTTTTACTCGCATTAGAACTTTTCCTGTAGATGCTTTTCCTGTATTCCCCGAGTGACAAACTTTAATGAGCTCTGACATCATCGCCCAATTTACATCTCGTCGTGATTTGATAGTATATTCACTATGCAAATAACCACTTTCCTTGCTCCACAGTGTATCAGGAACTAACCCTTTGTTATGCCAAATAGCTTTCCCAATTTTACGTGCTGAAGGCCACTCTTGCCATACCTCAGTAAACATCAAAATAGGTGCTACATGATTCCTGTGTGTGTTAATCTCTAGCGCACTTGTGTATAATATTTGTGTATTTGCCAAATGCCAAATATGACATAATGACCAATATTTATGAATATTGCATGGTAACTATAAGGAAATAACCGTCTAAATTCGGTTAGAATATACCTTATGGTCAAAACTATCGAGTGAGTTTGATATTTTTATAAATAAATTGTAGTATGGATGGCAGCACGCCGTCATCCACATTCACTACAAAATAGTGAAATGCTTGGTTGAAATTAAATCAGGTACCTGTGTCGGGTTTTTTTAAAAGTTTTTTTTATTTGTTTTTTGCATGTAATATGAAGATAATATATTCAAATCAATATTAATAATTGTGATATTTTGGCCTAAATACATTTGCTTAAGATACGGCTTTCGAAAGGATTGGGTACATGCATTCGGCCTATACCCTTGAGTGTGTAATTATTATGTGGTCTATTCACCACATACGGGTGAATGGGAGATGTCCTCTTAACTTTTTCTAATGGTGAATGGAACGATTTACCCATTGCCGTTAGAACGTCTAAGTTGCAACAAGTATGTTCAAATATCTTTGTTTATTTGTTTGCTTTCCATAATATGTTGTTCCTTTTTGTATTTATCATGTTATTGTATGAGCAGTGAGCTTTGCGCCTCCTGAGAAAAACATATTTTTGACATGCTATGTAATGCAATGAATGTATCAGGGGTGTTAATGTTATTGATTAATTGTTCCTAATTGTCATTGCTTCAATGATTTCTAGATCTTCGCCAATCATTGGTGGTCTAATGTTAATACAGCTGTCACCTTCCCCACCACACTTGCAACTTTTGGTACAGATCACATTGTTTCCTTTGCATGGGCACCTTCTCGAACACTTTGATTTCGCACAGTTATACCTGATGAGCTGCAGACCGGATCTGGAGCAACCTGAGAAAGAACTGTCAGTAGCTTGCTGTCTAGGCTACCCAACCCCAAGGTCAGATGTTCAAGATGAGTTGGGTTCAATACCATATCTTATAGCGCTAGATACTGGACATGGGCACGGCGTATATGTTCAATCCATGCTCCCTAAATCGGTGGTAGTTTATCAACTCCTTGTTCATCTTTGAGTTGTTTGAACCAAAACCATGAGCATCTTCACTTGCCCAATGTGGACTCACTGGGGCAGAAAAGATCATAGCAAAGAAACTTTTCACATCCATGTAGAACTGTATGGGATGGTTCATCCGCTTCACCAAGACCAGCTAGTGCTATCAAAATTGTGGGGCTTGCCTTCAGGAAAGTTGCAAAGCATATACCTTCTTTCTCTTTCCTTGGATATGTGCTGTCGTATCACAGCCTGTAAGAGCATGCCAGTTGATCAAAACGGCTGATTTCTGTGGGCCAAGCGTGTCATATATAGGCTGCAGAAAGACTTTGTGTAATCTTTCACTTGTTCGATCCTATGATTAGCGCAGAATTGTTGCCAAGTAGTGGTGTTCTTCGAAGTTCGTAGAGACAAAAGTAGCACAAAAGTGTCTTGTGAATATAATGTGGACATTCATCCCCTTGCTCGCAACTTCTACAGCATGGTAAGAGTGTCCACCTCTTCCGTGTGTGTTGACATTGTGCTGCTTTCTTCGTGCCATAAGAACTTGGTTGATATATGCATCCTAATTACATCTTCCAGATTGACGCTCTCTCGAGATGACCTTTCGTTGATATGTTGAGGTGTTCCATTGCCAGATCAACACCAGTTCGTGTGAATGGAATACGGTTGCTGGTATTAACTGCAAACTTGCAGTTGGTTTAAAAAAACTTTGCATAGTTCTGGGTCAGTTTTATGGCATCCATGCGTGCGATGAATTCTGGAATGTTTTGAGCATAATCTAGCCTGGAATAGGCAAAGAAGAACTTGCAAAGATGCTTCAATGATACCAAGTAGCGTTGCCAATTACCCTCCCGTATAGCCCTCTGGAAACCAATACTGGCTTCATATACCATCCATGGCCACGGGTTGGAGACTTGGAGCTTGTTGACTCTGTCTTGGGTCCACCTCGACTCGAAGCTGGTAAACTTCAACATGCATGTTGACACTGTGGCAAAGAAAGCCAATTCCACCAGAGCCTTCCTCAGTAGAAAAATCGGCCACTGTAGACACAAGATCAATGAGACCAGCTACAAAACCTTCATCCGCTCAATAATTGAGTATGCTGCTACATCCTGAGAACCTCATATACAACGCAACATCAGAAAGACTGAGCAGGTACAGAAAAATTGTGCAAGGTTTGTCACAGGTATCAAATATCGCTGCAGCAGTGTGACAGTCATGGTTCAATATCTCCAATTGCCTACCTGCGCTTGGCTACCAGACGTCCCTAAAGCATTGTATCGCATTCCGTTTGACCTCATCAACATCAGGTGGTTCCAGTACATGACTCGGCTAGCTTCAAACACCAAAGGCCATGGTTCCCGCTTTAAAAATCCGCGATGAAGTTTGACAACTTGAAAGTCATACTTTCCACGCACTATCCGGGACTAGAACAGCCTGTTAACCGACCCAGCAGCATCCTGTTTCTTTAACGCTGTCAAGACTGTGTTGAAGGCCTGCTGGCAGCAATCGCCTTGCTGAGCAGTCTTACCTACATCTGAGGAGGAGGAGCAGGAGCAGGAGGAGGACTAGCGTCTAACTCTCGTAGCTGTTTCTTGCAATGTAAGGATTCTATCTCCATTATAAATGCCTGGTGCGCTTCTGTAGCGTCTGTCTTATCCCTGCATGCTTCAGTCAGCTGCTTTATGCTGGCTACCAGGGTGTTGCGTACAACGGGTTGATCCTCAAATAATTTATCCAATCAGAGATTGAAGAGTGCCAGAGTTAACTGACGAGCTTCGATCGCTCTGTTGTAACAATTTTTATTTAGTTTTATTTACCAGCAATGTTCAGATAAACAGTTGTCTCAACTATAATGCATTTGGTACCCAAACTCTTCGCACACATTACGAATATCCTATTTAAAATAATGTTGAACACCAAATATCATGCAGATCGGTTCAAAAATGTGGCAATTGAAGGATTGGCATTGTTCTAATCATAAATACGTTGTTATTATTGGAATCCTCATATGCCAAAACATATAATTAGTCATCAAAAACATCTTCCTATGTCCATTGGTTATGACATTTTACGTAAAAAGTCTGTAATATGGCGGCCATCTTGGATTTCTGCTAATTAAGAGTATTTCTAGTGGTCTTATTTTGTTTTCAATGATTCGTTGGCCCTTTTATGTGACTTAAGATAGAATATAATAAATATTGTATGACATTTGAATGAATAGATATGGTTAATTTGTAATTTTTTTCTCAAAATTGGCGGCCATTTTGAAATTCAAAATGGAGGCTCTTAATGTTAATGGAAAAACTGGCAACCACCTTTTTCTTAATCAGTGATGTTTTTAGATGTGTTTAAACATGGTTGCCAAGAATCTACCCAAAAAATTTGCTTTTTTTACATAAGCCAACCGACTATTTACTTGGTTACAAAAAATATACAAATATGATCAAATCAGAATCAACACATGCATTGTTTGAGAATAATGAGATACCTCTATAAAAATGAAATAGACGACAGAGAGTGACAGAATGTTTGGATCTTTTATTGTGATCATCAAATCTGTGAAAAAGGAATAAACATACTAAAACAGTCTCTCTCTCTCTAGGTGCCATATCCTAAGACGTTGGCGATCATGTCATGCCACAATTCTCTGTTATAAGCCATCTCCAGAAGCTCTGTCGCTTTATGTTCAGCTCCCCTTTCTTTTAGCCAGTCTTTCAGATTTGATAACCACATCACTCTCTTCCTGCCTCTGCTCCTTGTTCCTTCTATTCTTCCTGTCAATACTAGGTTCTCGAAACCATCCTTTCTGAGGATATGACCAAGGAATTTGAGCTGTTTAACTCTGATTTCACGTAACAGCTTCCTGTTCACATTTGCTCTACTTAGGACATCGTCATTAGACACTTTATCAGTCCACGGGATCTTCATCATTCTTCTAAGAAACCACATCTCGCAGCTCTCCAATCTTCTTTTAATGTCTGTTGTTATTGACCATGCTTCACTTCCATACATTAATACAGGGATGACATAGCAGTTGAATACCCGAATTCTGGTCTCTATACTGAGGGCACTGTTTTTTAGGATCTTGTCTAATTTTGAGAACGCAGACTTAGCCAGTGCAATCCTTCTCTTAACCTCCTTAATACATCTGGCATCTTCTGTGATTAGACTGCCAAGGTAGTTGAAGGAGGAAACTTGCTTAATTCTTTGATCTTTCACCTTCAATATGCATGTTGGGCTTTCAGTCTTTGATACCACCATACATTCTGTCTTCTTGCAATTTAACGATAAACCTTTCCTCTCACTTTCCTGAACCACCACATCAAGAAGCCTTTGCAGATCCTCCTCAGACTCAGCTAATAGGACAGTGTCATATGCATATCTTATGTTCGTGATGTTATATCCACCTATACCGAGACCATTTTCCTTTTCTAGCTCCCTTAGGATCAGCTCACTGTAATAATTAAAGAGATCTGGTGACATCACACATCCCTGTCTGACTCCTCTCTTAATGCTTGTATATTCACTACAATCTCCATCCACCCTTATGCACGCTGTTTGGTTCCAATAAAGGTTCTGCAACAGTCGTAGATCCTTTCCATGCAGGTCTAGCTTACCAAGATCTTCAAAAAGCTGATCATGTCTCACCTTGTCAAAGGCTTTTGAGTAGTCAATGAAACACATGAAAACATCCTTCTGCATCTCTACCGCTCTCTCTGTTATCATTCTCAAGACATAAATCGCATTCCTGGTACCAGCATCTTCTACAAAGCCGAACTGCTCTTTACCAATCTCAGGTTTTATTCTACTTCTTGCACGGAGTAACAGGATTCTTAGAATTATATTTGTAACATGGCTCATAAGGCTAATTGTACGGTGTTGTTCACAATCCACAGCGCCAGGTTTCTTGGGAAGAGCAATAAAGATTGATTTGCTCAGGTCTTCCGGAAATATCCCATCATCATACATTCTGTTGATGACTCCTGCCAGTTTCTCAATTCCATAATCCTCTAATGCTTCAATCATTTCAACAACAATTCCATCTGGCCCAGCAGCCTTATTTCTGCTCATCATTTTTATAGCTGATCGAACCTCTGACTGCAATATCTTTGGACCCTCAATAGAATCTGAAAAGCTTGGCAAACCGTCCCTTACATCGTGAAATAACTCCCCAACATATTCCATCCACCTTTTCATTACATCATCTTTCCCTACCAGCATATTACCATTCTTTGCCTTGATGCACCCAGAGCTTGAACAGCCAGATTTCCTGCCTGAGATCTCATTTATCCTCTGGTACACATTCCGATTCTCTCCAAATTGACTCTCAATTTTGGCACTATTCACTATTCAGCCAGGTCTCTTTGGCCTCCTTGCAACGTTTCTTTATTTGCCTGTCCAACTCTCTATATTCTTTCGAATCCCTGTCCATGATCTTTTGCCTGTCTCTCATCATTGATAGAATTTCTTCTGTCATCCACTTGCTTTTACTTTTCTCTCTTCTTCTTTGGCAGGCATTCCTCTGCTGTTTCAACCAAGATATCCCTCATTGATTCCCATGTCATCTCTTCTCCTTCGTCTATAAGTTGCTCAAACCTGTTCTCCACTTTGATGGAATACTCCATTCGGATCTCTGGTTTCTTCAGCTGTTCAAAATCTACCTTCTTCGTGATCTTCGCTCTCTTCAACTTTCTCAGCTTATAACGAAGTGTGCATACTACTGGAATATGATCACTTCCGCAGTCTGCCCCTGGATGTGTCTTCGCATGTTTCACTGCTCTTCTAAATCTGTCATTAATGGTTATGTAATCTATCTGGTTCCTTGTGCGATCCCCAGGGCTCTTCCATGTATATATTCTTCTGGGGTGCTCCTTAAACCAAGTGTTTGTGATTACCATGTTGTTTGCTTCACACCACTGCACCCATCTATCACCACGCTCATTCCTTTCTCCAAGTCCAAACTCGCCTACTGTTTTGCCATCTTGTCCTTGCCCCACCTTTGCATTCAAATCTCCCATGATCAGTTGTATTTCATCTGATTTGCACTGAGACTTTGCTTCCTCCAGTTTATCATAAAAAGCATCAATCTCCTCTTCTGTGCTCTCTGCTGTGGGAGCATATACTACAATAACAGAGATATTGAAAGGTTTTCCTTGTAGTTTGACCAGCAAAACTCTCTCACTTACAGTCCAATAGCCCAGCACACATTTAGCCATATCTGCATCTACAACCATGGCCAAAATGTGTTGGGACACTTATGGAAAACGTACACTATAGTATGACCGTATTTCCGTTATTATTAACGTGATAAAGTGGAGGTTTCTTTGGTGTCAAGCCTAAACACTTTCCTAACACGCCAACCCTCCCCCTTCCCCACAAATCAATGTTGGGTGCCACAAGGCTCGTGTGACCAAAAAGTCGAATTCAACATTGATCGGGGAGTGGGGGGGCTTATTTACATTACCCTATCAAACCGTCCCAACACTTATGGCCAGCATTGTCTCTAAGGTACAAAACATCTAATTTTAAAATGTGTGTTTTGGCCCATATCTCCTCAACCATAGCTTGGATTTTCATCAAATTTTACATGAAAACGGAGAAACTATTTATCTTTTCACTTATATAAAAATTATTGCATTTTCCTCATGTGATTTAGGGATACGGTCACGTTTTATACGCAATATCATGTATTTTACAGTGCGTTCTGAACATTATTAGCCTATGCCAACTACGTATTTTGCGTAAAATGACGTTTTATTTTGAAAGAGTAGTGATTTAATCGCCAAAAATACATGATATTTGTTGACAGGAATTGATTGAAGTCTTTTAAAAGAGTGATTTTGGGAAAAAATACTTAAAATTAAAAAAAAAGCTAATTTTTAGAAGAAAAAAACCAAAACTTTAATCATTTTCATCGTTTGCATCAAAAACGTATGTGGTATTTGCAACGAGTATATCGTGTAAATATAATCATAGTCGGCAGGAGTAGGCTTAAATTACATTTTATGACTGAAATTTATTAAAGCGCTTTCAAAGAAACTTATAGTAAGTATAGAAAGTAAAATATAGGTAGACATACAGAAAAAAGAAAAAAGGACGGACATTGGCAAAATTAATAGAACGACGAATATAATATGATGAAGGATATTGTAAAATAATAACAAAAAAAGAAAAGAAAAAGAAATCTAAATAAATTCAGGGGCTCGAACCCGTGTCCACTGCGCCTGTGGCAGATGCCGTATCCATTGCGCCACAGAGCTGTGTAACTTCAACAGGCTTAAACTATAATATAATGCTATTCAACATGCATGTATATAAATATACGCTCTACACACGATATACAGTCCAAAAAAATACATTTTACGGCATTTGTTTCATTAACTGAATATTTATCATATAGCAGGTGTTGGCTGACATTGTGCTCCACATTTAGTTCAGTTTTTGTCCTTGATAAATGACTACGGGACAAAATCGGACGGTATACACGTCTTTAAAGAGTAAAGAATTTTAATATAATATTACTTTTTTTTCTTTTTACAAACGTGTATATCGTTCGTTTTTGTCCCAAAATCATTTTACCCCGGCCCAAAACTGAAATATATGTGGAGCACAAATGTCAGCCAACACCTGCTATATGATAAATATTCAGTTAATGAAACAAATGCCGTAAAAGTGTGATTTGTTTGACTGTTTATCGTCCGTAGAGCGTATATTTATATACATGCATCTTGAATAGCATTATATTACAGTTTAAGCCTGTTAAAGTAATACAGCTCTGTGGTGCAATGGATACGGCATCTGCCACAGGCACAGTGGACACGGGTTCGAGCCCCTGAATTTATTTATATATTTTTTTTCTTTTCTTTTTGTTATTATTTTACAATATCCTTCATCATATCATATTCGTCGTTCTATTAATTTTTGCCAATGTCCGTCCTTCTTTTTTTCTGTATTTTGTTGCTTCATTTGTGGTAGACTGCGGTAAATTGGGAAAACAAGTGTGCATGGGTTCGATTCCTTTATTTGTTTTTTGATCACGAGATGTTGTGATAACTTTTATTTTCTTCTATAGCTGTAATGTAACATTTTAATTGGTGCAAACAATAATTTTCCATTTTAAAACCCAAGTTTTTGACAGTTAAAGTGACGAATAGTGAACTTAGACAGGGCCAAAATATCGTTTTAAGACATTTTAAGTGACCAGTCCCTAAATTTCAAATGTAGCCATCCAAAATTTGTTGGTAAAGCCACATGATAAGATCTCTAACTGCTCCAAATTTGGTGTCAATATCATATTTACTTTTTTGAGTTATAAGCAAAAACTGAAATTAGATGATTTTTTTTCAACTTTTCAAATACAACCATGGCCAAAATGTGTTGGGACACTTATGGAAAACGTACACTATAGTATGACCTTATTTCCGTTATTATTAACGTGATAAAGTGGAGGTTTCTTTGGTGTCAAGCCTAAACACTTTCCTAACACCTCAACCCTCCCCTTCCCCACCAATCAATGTTGGGTGCCACAAGGCTCGTGTGACCAAAAAAAGTCGAATTCAACATTGATCGGGGGAGTGGGGGGGCTTATTTACATTACCCTATCAAACCGTCCCAACACTTATGGCCAGCATTGTCTCTAAGGTACAAAAAATCTAATTTTAAAATGTGTGTTTTGGCCCATATCTCCTCAACCATAGCTTGATTTTCATCAAATTTTACATGAAAACGGAGAAACTATTTATCTTTTCACTTATATAAAAATTATTGCATTTTCCTCATGTGATTTAGGGATACGGTCACGTTTTATACGCAATATCATGTATTTTACAGTGCGTTCTGAACATTATTAGCCTATGCCAACTACGTATTTTGCGTAAAATGAATTTTTATTTTGAAAGAGTAGTGATTTAATCGCCAAAATACATGATATTTGTTGACAGGAATTGATTGAAGTCTTTAAAAGAGTGATTTTGGGAAAAAATACTTAAAATTAAAAAAAAGCTAATTTTTAGAAGAAAAAAAACAAAACTTTAATCATTTTCATCGTTTGCATCAAAAACGTATGTGGTATTTGCAACGAGTATATCGTGTAAATATAATCATAGTCGGCAGGAGTAGGCTTAAATTACATTTTATGACTGAAATTTATTAAAGCGCTTTCAAAGAAACTTATAGTAAGTATAGAAAGTAAAATATAGGTTGACATACAGAAAAAAAGAAGGACGGACATTGGCAAAATTAATAGAACGACGAATATAATATGATGAAGGATATTGTAAAATAAAAGAAAAAAACCTGTGTCCACTGTGCCTGTGGCAGATGCCGTATTCATTGCGCCACAGAGCTGTGTACATTCAACAGGCATATAATGTTATTCAACATGCATGTATATAAATATACGTTTACACACGATATACAGTCCAAAAAATAGTTCAGTTTATTTGTCATATATAGGTGTGGATACATTGTGCTCCACATTTAGTTCAGTTTTTGTCCTTGATAATGACTACGGGACAAAATCGGACGGTATACACGTCTTTAAAGAGTAAAGAATTTTAATATAATATTACTTTCTTTTTCTTTTACAAACGTGTATATCGTTCGTTTTTGTCCCAAAATCATTTTACCCCGGCCCAAAACTGAAATATATGTGGAGCACAAATGTCAGCCAACACCTGCTATATGATAAATATTCAGTTAATGAAACAAATGCCGTAAAAGTGTGATTTGTTTGACTGTTTATCGTCCGTAGAGCGTATATTTATATACATGCATCTTGAATAGCATTATATTACAGTTTAAGCCTGTTAAAGTAATACAGCTCTGTGGTGCAATGGATACGGCATCTGCCACAGGCACAGTGGACACGGGTTCGAGCCCCTGAATTTATTTATATATCTTTTTCTTTTCGTTTTTGTTATTGTTTTACAATATCCTTCATCATATCATATTCGTCGTTCTATTAATTTTTGCCAATGTCCGTCCTTCTTTTTTTCTGTATTTTGTTGCTTCATTTGTGGTAGACTGCGGTAAATTGGGAAAACAAGTGTGCATGGGTTCGATTCCTTTATTTGTTTTTTGATCACGAGATGTTGTGATAACTTTTATTTTCTTCTATAGCTGTAATGTAACATTTTAATTGGTGCAAACAATAATTTTCCATTTTAAAACCCAAGTTTTTGACAGTTAAAGTGACGAATAGTGAACTTAGACAGGGCCAAAATATCGTTTTAAGACATTTTAAGTGACCAGTCCCTAAATTTCAAATGTAGCCATCCAAAAATTTGTTGGTAAAGCCACATGATAAGATCTCTAACTGCTCCAAATTTGGTGTCAATATCATATTTACTTTTTGAGTTATAAGCAAAAAACTGAAATTAGATGATTTTTTTTCAACTTTTCAAATACAACCATGGCCAAAATGTGTTGGGACACTTATGGAAAACGTACACTATAGTATGACCTTATTTCCGTTATTATTAACGTGATAAAGTGGAGGTTTCTTTGGTGTCAAGCCTAAACACTTTCCTAACACCCCAACCCTCCCCCTTCCCCACCAATCAATGTTGGGTGCCACAAGGCACGTGTGACCAAAAAAGTCGAATTCAACATTGATCGGGGGAGTGGGGGGCTTATTTACATTACCCTATCAAACCGTCCCAACACTTATGGCCAGCATTGTCTCTAAGGTACAAAAATCTAATTTTAAATGTGTGTTTTGGCCCATATCTCCTCAACCATAGCTTGATTTTCATCAAATTTTACATGAAAACGGAGAAACTATTTATCTTTTCACTTATATAAAAATTATTGCATTTTCCTCATGTGATTTAGGGATACGGTCACGTTTTATACGCAATATCATGTATTTTACAGTGCGTTCTGAACATTATTAGCCTATGCCAACTACGTATTTTGCGTAAAATGAATTTTTATTTTGAAAGAGTAGTGATTTAATCGCCAAAAATACATGATATTTGTTGACAGGAATTGATTGAAGTCTTTTAAAAGAGTGATTTTGGGAAAAAATACTTAAAATTAAAAAAAAAGCTAATTTTTAGAAGAAAAAAACCAAAACTTTAATCATTTTCATCGTTTGCATCAAAAACGTATGTGGTATTTGCAACGAGTATATCGTGTAAATATAATCATAGTCGGCAGGAGTAGGCTTAAATTACATTTTATGACTGAAATTTATTAAAGCGCTTTCAAAGAAACTTATAGTAAGTATAGAAAGTAAAATATGGGTTGACAAAAAAAAAAGCAAAAAGGAGCTGTAAATTAACAAAAATTAACATGCATGAACACGATATACAGTGAATAATGTTGGTAATTATATTAACATATAGGTGTTGGTTGACATTGTGCTCACATTTAGTTCAGTTTTTGTCCTGTATAAATGACTACGGGACAAAATCGGACGGTATACACGGCTTTAAAGAGTAAAGAATTTTAATATAATATTACTTTCTTGTTCTTTTTACAAACGTGTATATCGTTCGTTTTTGTCCCAAAATCATTTTACCCCGGCCCAAAACTGAAATATATGTGGAGCACAAATGTCAGCCAACACCTGCTATATGATAAATATTCAGTTAATGAAACAAATGCCGTAAAAGTGTGATTTGTTTGACTGTTTATCGTCCGTAGAGCGTATATTTATATACATGCATCTTGAATAGCATTATATTACAGTTTAAGCCTGTTAAAGTAATACAGCTCTGTGGTGCAATGGATACGGCATCTGCCACAGGCACAGTGGACACGGGTTCGGGCCCCTGAATTTATTTATATATCTTTTTCTTTTCTTTTTTGTTATTATTTTACAATATCCTTCATCATATCATATTCGTCGTTCTATTAATTTTTGCCAATGTCCGTCCTTCTTTTTTTTTTTTTTTTTTGTTGCTTCATTTGTGGTAGACTGCGGTAAATTGGGAAAACAAGTGTGCATGGGTTCGATTCCTTTATTTGTTTTTTGATCACGAGATGTTGTGATAACTTTTATTTTCTTCTATAGCTGTAATGTAACATTTTAATTGGTGCAAACAATAATTTTCCATTTTAAAACCCAAGTTTTTGACAGTTAAAGTGACGAATAGTGAACTTAGACAGGGCCAAAATATCGTTTTAAGACATTTTAAGTGACCAGTCCCTAAATTTCAAATGTAGCCATCCAAAAATTTGTTGGTAAAGCCACATGATAAGATCTCTAACTGCTCCAAATTTGGTGTCAATATCATATTTACTTTTTGAGTTATAAGCAAAAAACTGAAATTAGATGATTTTTTTTCAACTTTTCAAATACAACCATGGCCAAAATGTGTTGGGACACTTATGGAAAACGTACACTATAGTATGACCTTATTTCCGTTATTATTAACGTGATAAAGTGGAGGCTTCTTTGGTGTCAAGCCCAAACACTTTCCTAACACCTCAACCCTCCCCTTCCCCACCAATCAATGTTGGGTGCCACAAGGCTCGTGTGACCAAAAAGTCGAATTCAACATTGATCGGGGAGTGGGGGCTTATTTACATTACCCTATCAAACCGTCCCAACACTTATGGCCAGCATTGTCTCTAAGGTACAAAAAATCTAATTTTAAATGTGTGTTTTGGCCCATATCTCCTCAACCATAGCTTGATTTTCATCAAATTTTACATGAAAACGGAGAAACTATTTATCTTTTCACTTATATAAGAATTATTGCATTTTCCTCATGTGATTTAGGGATACGGTCACGTTTTATACGCAATATCATGTATTTTACAGTGCGTTCTGAACATTATTAGCCTATGCCAACTACGTATTTTGCGTAAAATGAATTTTTATTTTGAAAGAGTAGTGATTTAATCGCCAAAAATACATGATATTTGTTGACAGGAATTGATTGAAGTCTTTTAAAAGAGTGATTTTGGGAAAAAATACTTAAAATTAAAAAAAAAGCTAATTTTTAGAAGAAAAAAAACAAAACTTTAATCATTTTCATCGTTTGAATCAAAAACGTATGTGGTATTTGCAACGAGTATATCGTGTAAATATAATCATAGTCGGCAGGAGTAGGCTTAAATTACATTTTATGACTGAAATTTATTAAAGCGCTTTCAAAGAAACTTATAGTAAGTATAGAAAGTAAAATATAGTTGAATACAGAAAACGATATTAAAGACGGACAGTCAAAATCAATAGAACCACGATATATGTGATGAAAGGATATGCACGATATACAGTCTAATAGGTGTTGGTTGACATTGTGCTCCACATTTAGTTCAGTTTTTGTCCGATAATGACTACGGGACAAAATCGGACGGTATACACGTCTTTAAAGAGTAAAGAATTTTAATATAATATTACTTTTCTTTTTCTTTTTACAAACGTGTATATCGTTCGTTTTTGTCCCAAAATCATTTTACCCCGGCCCAAAACTGAAATATATGTGGAGCACAAATGTCAGCCAACACCTGCTATATGATAAATATTCAGTTAATGAAACAAATGCCGTAAAAGTGTGATTTGTTTGACTGTTTATCGTCCGTAGAGCGTATATTTATATACATGCATCTTGAATAGCATTATATTACAGTTTAAGCCTGTTAAAGTAATACAGCTCTGTGGTGCAATGGATACGGCATCTGCCACAGGCACAGTGGACACGGGTTCGAGCCCCTGAATTTATTTATATATCTTTTTCTTTTTTTTTTGTTATTATTTTACAATATCCTTCATCATATCATATTCGTCGTTCTATTAATTTTTGCCAATGTCCGTCCTTTTTTTTTTTTCTGTATTTTGTTGCTTCATTTGTGGTAGACTGCGGTAAATTGGGAAAACAAGTGTGCATGGGTTCGATTCCTTTATTTGTTTTTTGATCACGAGATGTTGTGATAACTTTTATTTTCTTCTATAGCTGTAATGTAACATTTTAATTGGTGGAAACAATAATTTTCCATTTTAAAACCCAAGTTTTTGACAGTTAAAGTGACGAATAGTGAACTTAGACAGGGCCAAAATATCGTTTTAAGACATTTTAAGTGACCAGTCCCTAAATTTCAAATGTAGCCATCCAAAAATTTTTTGGTAAAGCCACATGATAAGATCTCTAACTGCTCCAAATTTGGTGTCAATATCATATTTACTTTTTGAGTTATAAGCAAAAAACTGAAATTAGATGATTTTTTTCAACTTTTCAAATACAACCATGGCCAAAATGTGTTGGGACACTTATGGAAAACGTACACTATAGTATGACCTTATTTCCGTTATTATTAACGTGATAAAGTGGAGGTTTCTTTGGTGTCAAGCCCAAACACTTTCCTAACACCTCAACCTCCCCTTCCCCACCAATCAATGTTGGGTGCCACAAGGCTCGTGTGACCAAAAAAGTCGAATTCAACATTGATCGGGGGAGTGGGGGGCTTATTTACATTACCCTATCAAACCGTCCCAACACTTATGGCCAGCATTGTCTCTAAAAAAAAAAAATCTAATTTTAAAATGTGTGTTTTGGCCCATATCTCCTCAACCATAGCTTGATTTTCATCAAATTTTACATGAAAACGGAGAAACTATTTATCTTTTCACTTATATAAAAATTATTGCATTTTCCTCATGTGATTTAGGATACGGTCACGTTTTATACGCAATATCATGTATTTTACAGTGCGTTCTGAACATTATTAGCCTATGCCAACTACGTATTTTGCGTAAAATGACGTTTTATTTTGAAAGAGTAGTGATTTAATCGCCAAAAATACATGATATTTGTTGACAGGAATTGATTGAAGTCTTTTAAAAGAGTGATTTTGGGAAAAAATACTTAAAATTAAAAAAAAGCTAATTTTTAGAAGAAAAAACAAAACTTTAATCATTTTCATCGTTTGCATCAAAAACGTATGTGGTATTTGCAACGAGTATATCGTGTAAATATAATCATAGTCGGCAGGAGTAGGCTTAAATTACATTTTATGACTGAAATTTATTAAAGCGCTTTCAAAGAAACTTATAGTAAGTATAGAAAGTAAAATAGGTTGACATACAGAAAAGGAAAGAACGAATAGTAAGTATAGAAATTGGCAGATGCATCCATTGCGCCACAGAGCTGTGTTCAACAGGCTTAAAATATACGTTTACACACGATATACAGTCCAAAAAATTAGGTTTTGTTTCATTAACTTATTTATCATATACATTGTGCTCCACATTTAGTTCAGTTTTTGTCCGGGATAATGACTACGGACAAAATCGGACGGTATACACGTCTTTAAAGAGTAAAGAATTTTAATATAATATTACTTTCTTTTTCTTTTACAAACGTGTATATCGTTCGTTTTTGTCCCAAAATCATTTTACCCCGGCCCAAAACTGAAATATATGTGGAGCACAAATGTCAGCCAACACCTGCTATATGATAAATATTCAGTTAATGAAACAAATGCCGTAAAAGTGTGATTTGTTTGACTGTTTATCGTCCGTAGAGCGTATATTTATATACATGCATCTTGAATAGCATTATATTACAGTTTAAGCCTGTTAAAGTAATACAGCTCTGTGGTGCAATGGATACGGCATCTGCCACAGGCACAGTGGACACGGGTTCGAGCCCTGAATTTATTTATATATCTTTTTCTTTTCTTTTTTGTTATTATTTTACAATATCCTTCATCATATCATATTCGTCGTTCTATTAATTTTTTCCAATGTCCGTCCTTCTTTTTTTCTGTATTTTGTTGCTTCATTTGTGGTAGACTGCGGTAAATTGGGAAAACAAGTGTGCATGGGTTCGATTCCTTTATTTGTTTTTTGATCACGAGATGTTGTGATAACTTTTATTTTCTTCTATAGCTGTAATGTAACATTTTAATTGGTGGAAACAATAATTTTCCATTTTAAAACCCAAGTTTTTGACAGTTAAAGTGACGAATAGTGAACTTAGACAGGGCCAAAATATCGTTTTAAGACATTTTAAGTGACCAGTCCCTAAATTTCAAATGTAGCCATCCAAAAATTTTTTGGTAAAGCCACATGATAAGATCTCTAACTGCTCCAAATTTGGTGTCAATATCATATTTACTTTTTGAGTTATAAAAAAAAAACTGAAATTAGATGATTTTTTTTTCAACTTTTCAAATACAACCATGGCCAAAATGTGTTGGGACACTTATGGAAAACGTACACTATAGTATGACCTTATTTCCGTTATTATTAACGTGATAAAGTGGAGGTTTCTTTGGTGTCAAGCCTAAACACTTTCCTAACACCTCAACCTCCCCTTCCCCACCAATCAATGTTGGGTGCCACAAGGCTCGTGTGACCAAAAAGTCGAATTCAACATTGATCGGGGAGGGGGGGCTTATTTACATTACCCTATCAAAACATCCCAACACTTATGGCCAGCATTGTCTCTAAGGTACAAAAATCTAATTTTAAATGTGTGTTTTGGCCCATATCTCCTCAACCATAGCTTGATTTTCATCAAATTTTACATGAAAACGGAGAAACTATTTATCTTTTCACTTATATAAAAATTATTGCATTTTCCTCATGTGATTTAGGATACGGTCACGTTTTATACGCAATATCATGTATTTTACAGTGCGTTCTGAACATTATTAGCCTATGCCAACTACGTATTTTGCGTAAAATGACGTTTTATTTTGAAAGAGTAGTGATTTAATCACCAGAAATACATGATATTTGTTGACAGGAATTGATTGAAGTCTTTAAAAGAGTGATTTTGGGAAAAAAATACTTAAAATTAAAAAAAAAGCTAATTTTTAGATTTATAAAACAAAACTTTAATCATTTTCATCGTTTTCATCAAAAACGTATGTGGTATTTGCAACGAGTATATCGTAAATATAATCATAGTCGGCAGGAGTAGGCTTAAATTACATTTTATGACTGAAATTTATTAAAGCGCTTTCAAAGAAACTTATAGTAAGTATAGAAAGTAAAATATAGGTTGACATAAGAATAAAAGTTGAAATAAAGAAAACTGTGGTAGATGTTGCATTCATTGCGCCACAGAGTTGTAATTAACATGCTTAAATATATATGTTCATGCATGTATATAATATACGTTTCACACACGATATACAGAAAAAAAAAAAATATGGCATTTGTTAATTAATATAGGTGTGTTGACATTGTGCTCCATTTAGTTCAGTTTTTGTCCGATAATGACTACGGGACAAAATCGGACGGTATACACGTCTTTAAAGAGTAAAGAATTTTAATATAATATTACTTTCTTTTTCTTTTTACAAACGTGTATATCGTTCGTTTTTGTCCCAAAATCATTTTACCCCGGCCCAAAACTGAAATATATGTGGAGCACAAATGTCAGCCAACACCTGCTATATGATAAATATTCAGTTAATGAAACAAATGCCGTAAAAGTGTGATTTGTTTGACTGTTTATCGTCCGTAGAGCGTATATTTATATACATGCATCTTGAATAGCATTATATTACAGTTTAAGCCTGTTAAAGTAATACAGCTCTGTGGTGCAATGGATACGGCATCTGCCACAGGCACAGTGGACACGGGTTCGAGCCCTGAATTTATTTATATATCTTTTTCTTTTCTTTTTTGTTATTATTTTACAATATCCTTCATCATATCATATTCGTCGTTCTATTAATTTTTTCCAATGTCCGTCCTTCTTTTTTTCTGTATTTTGTTGCTTCATTTGTGGTAGACTGCGGTAAATTGGGAAAACAAGTGTGCATGGGTTCGATTCCTTTATTTGTTTTTTTGATCACGAGATGTTGTGATAACTTTTATTTTCTTCTATAGCTGTAATGTAACATTTTAATTGGTGGAAACAATAATTTTCCATTTTAAAACCCAAGTTTTTGACAGTTAAAGTGACGAATAGTGAACTTAGACAGGGCCAAAATATCGTTTTAAGACATTTTATGACCAGTCCCTAAATTTCAAATGTAGCCATCCAAAAATTTTTTGGTAAAGCCACATGATAAGATCTCTAACTGCTCCAAATTTGGTGTCAATATCATATTTACTTTTTGAGTTATAAGCAAAAAACTGAAATTAGATGATTTTTTTTTCAACTTTTCAAATACAACCATGGCCAAAATGTGTTGGGACACTTATGGAAAACGTACACTATAGTATGACCTTATTTCCGTTATTATTAACGTGATAAAGTGGAGGTTTCTTTGGTGTCAAGCCTAAACACTTTCCTAACACCTCAACCCTCCCCTTCCCCACCAATCAATGTTGGGTGCCACAAGGCTCGTGTGACCAAAAAGTCGAATTCAACATTGATCGGGGGAGTGGGGGGGGGGGGGGGGGCTTATTTACATTACCCTATCAAACCGTCCCAACACTTATGGCCAGCATTGTCTCTAAGGTACAAAAAATCTAATTTTAAAATGTGTGTTCTGGACCATATCCCCTCAACCATAGCTTGGCTTTTCATCAAATTTTACATGAAAACGGAGAAACTATTTATCTTTTCACTTATATAAAAATTATTGCATTTTCCTCATGTGATTTAGGATACGGTCACGTTTTATACGCAATATCATGTATTTTACAGTGCGTTCTGAACATTATTAGCCTATGCCAACTACGTATTTTGCGTAAAATGACGTTTTATTTTGAAAGAGTAGTGATTTAATCACCAGAAATACATGATATTTGTTGACAGGAATTGATTGAAGTCTTTTAAAAGAGTGATTTTGGGAAAAAATACTTAAAATTAAAAAAAAGCTAATTTTTAGAAGAAAAAAACAAAACTTTAATCATTTTCATCGTTTGCATCAAAAACGTATGTGGTATTTGCAACGAGTATATCGTGTAAATATAATCATAGTCGGCAGGAGTAGGCTTAAATTACATTTTATGACTGAAATTTATTAAAGCGCTTTCAAAGAAACTTATAGTAAGTAGTAAGTATAGAAAGAAAAAACGGTAAAGAAAAAAAGTATGCATACATTGCGCCACAGATATAACAGGCTTAAAATATATACTGTGATGAACATGCATTATACACGATATACAGTCACAAAATACAGTCCATTATATTAGGTGTTGTGTTGACATTGTGCTCACATTTAGTTCAGTTTTTGTCCGGGATAATGACTACGGGACAAAATCGGACGGTATACACGTCTTTAAAGAGTAAAGAATTTTAATATAATATTACTTTTTTTTCTTTTTACAAACGTGTATATCGTTCGTTTTTGTCCCAAAATCATTTTACCCCGGCCCAAAACTGAAATATATGTGGAGCACAAATGTCAGCCAACACCTGCTATATGATAAATATTCAGTTAATGAAACAAATGCCGTAAAAGTGTGATTTGTTTGACTGTTTATCGTCCGTAGAGCGTATATTTATATACATGCATCTTGAATAGCATTATATTACAGTTTAAGCCTGTTAAAGTAATACAGCTCTGTGGTGCAATGGATACGGCATCTGCCACAGGCACAGTGGACACGGGTTCGAGCCCCTGAATTTATTTATATATCTTTTTTTTTTTTTTTTTGTTATTATTTTACAATATCCTTCATCATATCATATTCGTCGTTCTATTAATTTTTGCCAATGTCCGTCCTTCTTTTTTTCTGTATTTTGTTGCTTCATTTGTGGTAGACTGCGGTAAATTGGGAAAACAAGTGTGCATGGGTTCGATTCCTTTATTTGTTTTTTGATCACGAGATGTTGTGATAACTTTTATTTTCTTCTATAGCTGTAATGTAACATTTTAATTGGTGGAAACAATAATTTTCCATTTTAAAACCCAAGTTTTTGACAGTTAAAGTGACGAATAGTGAACTTAGACAGGGCCAAAATATCGTTTTAAGACATTTTAAGTGACCAGTCCCTAAATTTCAAATGTAGCCATCCAAAAATTTTTTGGTAAAGCCACATGATAAGATCTCTAACTGCTCCAAATTTGGTGTCAATATCATATTTACTTTTTGAGTTATAAGCAAAAACTGAAATTAGATGATTTTTTTCAACTTTTCAAATACAACCATGGCCAAAATGTGTTGGGACACTTATGGAAAACGTACACTATAGTATGACCTTATTTCCGTTATTATTAACGTGATAAAGTGGAGGTTTCTTTGGTGTCAAGCCTAAACACTTTCCTAACACCCCAACCCTCCCCCTTCCCCACCAATCAATGTTGGGTGCCACAAGGCTCGTGTGACCAAAAAAGTCGAATTCAACATTGATCGGGGAGTGGGGGGCTTATTTACATTACCCTATCAAACCGTCCCAACACTTATGGCCAGCATTGTCTCTAAGGTACAAAAAATCTAATTTTAAATGTGTGTTTTGGCCCATATCTCCTCAACCATAGCTTGATTTTCATCAAATTTTACATGAAAACGGAGAAACTATTTATCTTTTCACTTATATAAAAATTATTGCATTTTCCTCATGTGATTTAGGATACGGTCACGTTTTATACGCAATATCATGTATTTTACAGTGCGTTCTGAACATTATTAGCCTATGCCAACTACGTATTTTGCGTAAAATGACGTTTTATTTTGAAAGAGTAGTGATTTAATCACCAGAAATACATGATATTTGTTGACAGGAATTGATTGAAGTCTTTTAAAAGAGTGATTTTGGGAAAAAAATACTTAAAATTAAAAAAAAGCTAATTTTTAGAAGAAAAAAAACAAAACTTTAATCATTTTCATCGTTTGCATCAAAAACGTATGTGGTATTTGCAACGAGTATATCGTGTAAATATAATCATAGTCGGCAGGAGTAGGCTTAAATTACATTTTATGACTGAAATTTATTAAAGCGCTTTCAAAGAAACTTATAGTAAGTATAGAAAGTAAAAATATACAGAAAAAAGAAGAAATTAGAAAGAAAAGAAAAAAAAAAATTCATTGCGCCACGTTTCACACACGTAAATTACAGTCCACATGCATGTAATATTGTTTACACGATATACAGTCATTGCAGTAATACAGATATCCAACATGGCATGTTGTAAAATTCATTAAGGTGTTGTTGACATTGTGTTCACATTTAGTTCAGTTTTTGTCCGGGATAAATGACTACGGGACAAAATCGGACGGTATACACGTCTTTAAAGAGTAAAGAATTTTAATATAATATTACTTTCTTTTTCTTTTTACAAACGTGTATATCGTTCGTTTTTGTCCCAAAATCATTTTACCCCGGCCCAAAACTGAAATATATGTGGAGCACAAATGTCAGCCAACACCTGCTATATGATAAATATTCAGTTAATGAAACAAATGCCGTAAAAGTGTGATTTGTTTGACTGTTTATCGTCCGTAGAGCGTATATTTATATACATGCATCTTGAATAGCATTATATTACAGTTTAAGCCTGTTAAAGTAATACAGCTCTGTGGTGCAATGGATACGGCATCTGCCACAGGCACAGTGGACACGGGTTCGAGCCCTGAATTTATTTATATATCTTTTTCTTTTCTTTTTTGTTATTATTTTACAATATTCTTCATCATATCATATTCGTCGTTCTATTAATTTTTGCCAATGTCCGTCCTTTTTTTTCTGTATTTTGTTGCTTCATTTGTGGTAGACTGCGGTAAATTGGGAAAACAAGTGTGCATGGGTTCGATTCCTTTATTTGTTTTTTGATCACGAGATGTTGTGATAACTTTTATTTTCTTCTATAGCTGTAATGTAACATTTTAATTGGTGGAAACAATAATTTTCCATTTTAAAACCCAAGTTTTTGACAGTTAAAGTGACGAATAGTGAACTTAGACAGGGCCAAAATATCGTTTTAAGACATTTTAAGTGACCAGTCCCTAAATTTCAAATGTAGCCATCCAAAATTTTTGGTAAAGCCACATGATAAGATCTCTAACTGCTCCAAATTTGGTGTCAATATCATATTTACTTTTTGAGTTATAAGCAAAAAACTGAAATTAGATGATTTTTTTTTCAACTTTTCAAATACAACCATGGCCAAAATGTGTTGGGACACTTATGGAAAACGTACACTATAGTATGACCTTATTTCCGTTATTATTAACGTGATAAAGTGGAGGTTTCTTTGGTGTCAAGCCTAAACACTTTCCTAACACCTCAACCCTCCCCTTCCCCACCAATCAATGTTGGGTGCCACAAGGCTCGTGTGACCAAAAAAGTCGAATTCAACATTGATCGGGGGAGTGGGGGGGCTTATTTACATTACCCTATCAAACCGTCCCAACACTTATGGCCAGCATTGTCTCTAAGGTACAAAAAATCTAATTTTAAAATGTGTGTTTTGGCCCATATCTCCTCAACCATAGCTTGGAGTTTCATCAAATTTTACATGAAAACGGAGAAACTATTTATCTTTTCACTTATATAAAAATTATTGCATTTTCCTCATGTGATTTAGGATACGGTCACGTTTTATACGCAATATCATGTATTTTACAGTGCGTTCTGAACATTATTAGCCTATGCCAACTACGTATTTTGCGTAAAATGACGTTTTATTTTGAAAGAGTAGTGATTTAATCACCAGAAATACATGATATTTGTTGACAGGAATTGATTGAAGTCTTTAAAAGAGTGATTTTGGGAAAAAATACTTAAAATTAAAAAAAAGCTAATTTTTAGAAGAAAAAAACAAAACTTTAATCATTTTCATCGTTTGCATCAAAAACGTATGTGGTATTTGCAACGAGTATATCGTGTAAATATAATCATAGTCGGCAGGAGTAGGCTTAAATTACATTTTATGACTGAAATTTATTAAAGCGCTTTCAAAGAAACTTATAGTAAGTATAGTAAAAGTAAAAGATAAGAACAAAAAGAAAAGAAAGAAATTGAACTTGCAGCCCTGTAAGCTGTGGTAGATGTATTCATTGCGCCACAGTATTAACAGGCTTAAATTTATAACACGTTTACACACGATATACATATTAATATTTGAATATAGGTGTTGTTGACATTGTGCTCCACATTTAGTTCAGTTTTTGTCCGGATAATGACTACGGGACAAAATCGGACGGTATACACGTCTTTAAAGAGTAAAGAATTTTAATATAATATTACTTTCTTTTTCTTTTTACAAACGTGTATATCGTTCGTTTTTGTCCCAAAATCATTTTACCCCGGCCCAAAACTGAAATATATGTGGAGCACAAATGTCAGCCAACACCTGCTATATGATAAATATTCAGTTAATGAAACAAATGCCGTAAAAGTGTGATTTGTTTGACTGTTTATCGTCCGTAGAGCGTATATTTATATACATGCATCTTGAATAGCATTATATTACAGTTTAAGCCTGTTAAAGTAATACAGCTCTGTGGTGCAATGGATACGGCATCTGCCACAGGCACAGTGGACACGGGTTCGAGCCCTGAATTTATTTATATATCTTTTTCTTTTCTTTTTGTTATTATTTTACAATATCCTTCATCATATCATATTCGTCGTTCTATTAATTTTTGCCAATGTCCGTCCTTCTTTTTTTTCTGTATTTTGTTGCTTCATTTGTGGTAGACTGCGGTAAATTGGGAAAACAAGTGTGCATGGGTTCGATTCCTTTATTTGTTTTTTGATCACGAGATGTTGTGATAACTTTTATTTTCTTCTATAGCTGTAATGTAACATTTTAATTGGTGGAAACAATAATTTTCCATTTTAAAACCCAAGTTTTTGACAGTTAAAGTGACGAATAGTGAACTTAGACAGGGCCAAAATATCGTTTTAAGACATTTTAAGTGACCAGTCCCTAAATTTCAAATGTAGCCATCCAAAATTTTTGGTAAAGCCACATGATAAGATCTCTAACTGCTCCAAATTTGGTGTCAATATCATATTTACTTTTTGAGTTATAAGCAAAAAACTGAAATTAGATGATTTTTTTTCAACTTTTCAAATACAACCATGGCCAAAATGTGTTGGGACACTTATGGAAAACGTACACTATAGTATGACCTTATTTCCGTTATTATTAACGTGATAAAGTGGAGGTTTCTTTGGTGTCAAGCCTAAACACTTTCCTAACACCTCAACCGTCCAGCTTCCCCACCAATCAATGTTGGGTGCCACAAGGCTCGTGTGACCAAAAAAGTCGAATTCAACATTGATCGGGGAGTGGGGGGCTTATTTACATTACCCTATCAAACCGTCCCAACACTTATGGCCAGCATTGTCTCTAAGGTACAAAAAATCTAATTTTAAAATGTGTGTTTTGGCCAATATCTCCTCAACCATAGCTTGAATTTTCATCAAATTTTACATGAAAACGGAGAAACTATTTATCTTTTCACTTATATAAAAATTATTGCATTTTCCTCATGTGATTTAGGGATACGGTCACGTTTTATACGCAATATCATGTATTTTACAGTGCGTTCTGAACATTATTAGCCTATGCCAACTACGTATTTTGCGTAAAATGACGTTTTATTTTGAAAGAGTAGTGATTTAATCACCAGAAATACATGATATTTGTTGACAGGAATTGATTGAAGTCTTTAAAAGAGTGATTTTGGGAAAAAAATACTTAAAATTAAAAAAAAAGCTAATTTTTAGAAGAAAAAAAACAAAACTTTAATCATTTTCATCGTTTGCATCAAAAACGTATGTGGTATTTGCAACGAGTATATCGTGTAAATATAATCATAGTCGGCAGGAGTAGTCTTAAATCACATTTGATGACTGAAATTTATTAAAGCGCTTTCAAAGAAACTTATAGTAAGTATAGAAAGTAAAAAAGGTATATTGGCAAAAATAAAAAAGAAAAGAAAGAAAGTTGAAACTGTGCCTGTGCAGATGCGTATTCATTGCGCCACAGAGCTGTATTAACAGGCTTAATATATGTATACATACACACGATATACAGTCCACGATATACAGTCTGAATAATCATATAGGTGTTGGTTGACATTGTGCTCACATTTAGTTCAGTTTTTGTCCGGGATAATGACTACGGGACAAAATCGGACGGTATACACGTCTTTAAAGAGTAAAGAATTTTAATATAATATTACTTTTTTTTTTCTTTTTACAAACGTGTATATCGTTCGTTTTTGTCCCAAAATCATTTTACCCCGGCCCAAAACTGAAATATATGTGGAGCACAAATGTCAGCCAACACCTGCTATATGATAAATATTCAGTTAATGAAACAAATGCCGTAAAAGTGTGATTTGTTTGACTGTTTATCGTCCGTAGAGCGTATATTTATATACATGCATCTTGAATAGCATTATATTACAGTTTAAGCCTGTTAAAGTAATACAGCTCTGTGGTGCAATGGATACGGCATCTGCCACAGGCACAGTGGACACGGGTTCGAGCCCCTGAATTTATTTATATATCTTTTTCTTTTCTTTTTTGTTATTATTTTACAATATCCTTCATCATATCATATTCGTCGTTCTATTAATTTTTCCTATGTTCGTCCTTCTTTTTTTCTGTATTTTGTTGCTTCATTTGTGGTAGACTGCGGTAAATTGGGAAAACAAGTGTGCATGGGTTCGATTCCTTTATTTGTTTTTTGATCACGAGATGTTGTGATAACTTTTATTTTCTTCTATAGCTGTAATGTAACATTTTAATTGGTGGAAACAATAATTTTCCATTTTAAAACCCAAGTTTTTGACAGTTAAAGTGACGAATAGTGAACTTAGACAGGGCCAAAATATCGTTTTAAGACATTTTTAAGTGACCAGTCCCTAAATTTCAAATGTAGCCATCCAAAATTTTTTTTTTAAAGCCACATGATAAGATCTCTAACTGCTCCAAATTTGGTGTCAATATCATATTTACTTTTTGAGTTATAAGCAAAAAACTGAAATTAGATGATTTTTTTTCAACTTTTCAAATACAACCATGGCCAAAATGTGTTGGGACACTTATGGAAAACGTACACTATAGTATGACCTTATTTCCGTTATTATTAACGTGATAAAGTGGAGGTTTCTTTGGTGTCAAGCCTAAACACTTTCCTAACACTCAACCCCCCTTCCCCACCAATCAATGTTGGGTGCCACAAGGCTCGTGTGACCAAAAAGTCGAATTCAACATTGATCGGGGGAGTGGGGGGGGGCTTATTTACATTACCCTATCAAACCGTCCCAACACTTATGGCCAGCATTGTCTCTAAGGTACAAAAAATCTAAATTTAAAATGTGTGTTTTGGCCCATATCTCCTCAACCATAGCTTGGATTTTCATCAAATTTTACATGAAAACGGAGAAACTATTTATCTTTTCACTTATATAAAAATTATTGCATTTTCCTCATGTGATTTAGGATACGGTCACGTTTTATACGCAATATCATGTATTTTACAGTGCGTTCTGAACATTATTAGCCTATGCCAACTACGTATTTTGCGTAAAATGACGTTTTATTTTGAAAGAGTAGTGATTTAATCACCAGAAATACATGATATTTGTTGACAGGAATTGATTGAAGTCTTTAAAAGAGTGATTTTGGGAAAAAATACTTAAAATTAAAAAAAGCTAATTTTTAGAAGAAAAAAACAAAACTTTAATCATTTTCATCGTTTGCATCAAAAACGTATGTGGTATTTGCAACGAGTATATCGTGTAAATATAATCATAGTCGGCAGGAGTAGGCTTAAATTACATTTTATGACTGAAATTTATTAAAGCGCTTTCAAAGAAACTTATAGTAAGTATAGAAAGTAAAATAAATACAGAAAAGAAAAATAAAAGATATTGGTAATAAAAAAAGAAAAGAAAAAAGTTGAACTGTCGAACCCGTGTGCCTGTGGTAGATGTTGTATTCATTGCGCCACAGAGCTGTGTATTAACAGGCTTAATATACATGTTTATGTATATAATATACGTTTACACACGATATACAGTTGATTTATGGCATTTGTTTCATTAATATAGTCAGGTGTTGGTTGACATTGTGCTCACATTTAGTTCAGTTTTTGTCCGGGATAATGACTACGGGACAAAATCGGACGGTATACACGTCTTTAAAGAGTAAAGAATTTTAATATAATATTACTTTCTTTTTCTTTTTACAAACGTGTATATCGTTCGTTTTTGTCCCAAAATCATTTTACCCCGGCCCAAAACTGAAATATATGTGGAGCACAAATGTCAGCCAACACCTGCTATATGATAAATATTCAGTTAATGAAACAAATGCCGTAAAAGTGTGATTTGTTTGACTGTTTATCGTCCGTAGAGCGTATATTTATATACATGCATCTTGAATAGCATTATATTACAGTTTAAGCCTGTTAAAGTAATACAGCTCTGTGTGGGTGCAATGGATACGGCATCTGCCACAGGCACAGTGGACACGGGTTCGAGCCCCTGAATTTATTTATATATCTTTTTCTTTTCTTTTTTGTAATTATTTTACAATATCCTTCATCATATCATATTCGTCGTTCTATTAATTTTTGCCAATGTCCGTCCTTCTTTTTTTCTGTATTTTGTTGCTTCATTTGTGGTAGACTGCGGTAAATTGGGAAAACAAGTGTGCATGGGTTCGATTCCTTTATTTGTTTTTTGATCACGAGATGTTGTGATAACTTTTATTTTCTTCTATAGCTGTAATGTAACATTTTAATTGGTGGAAACAATAATTTTCCATTTTAAAACCCAAGTTTTTGACAGTTAAAGTGACGAATAGTGAACTTAGACAGGGCCAAAATATCGTTTTAAGACATTTTAAGTGACCAGTCCCTAAATTTCAAATGTAGCCATCCAAAATTTTTGGTAAAGCCACATGATAAGATCTCTAACTGCTCCAAATTTGGTGTCAATATCATATTTACTTTTTGAGTTATAAGCAAAAACTGAAATTAGATGATTTTTTTTTCAACTTTTCAAATACAACCATGGCCAAAATGTGTTGGGACACTTATGGAAAACGTACACTATAGTATGACCTTATTTCCGTTATTATTAACGTGATAAAGTGGAGGTTTCTTTGGTGTCAAGCCTCAAACACTTTCCTAACACCTCAACCCTCCCCTTCCCCACCAATCAATGTTGGGTGCCACAAGGCTCGTGTGACCAAAAAGTCGAATTCAACATTGATCGGGGAGTGGGGGGCTTATTTACATTACCCTATCAAACCGTCCCAACACTTATGGCCAGCATTGTCTCTAAGGTACAAAAAATCTAATTTTAAATGTGTGTTTTGGCCCATATCTCCTCAACCATAGCTTGATTTTCATCAAATTTTACATGAAAACGGAGAAACTATTTATCTTTTCACTTATATAAAAATTATTGCATTTTCCTCATGTGTTTTAGGGATACGGTCACGTTTTATACGCAATATCATGTATTTTACAGTGCGTTCTGAACATTATTAGCCTATGCCAACTACGTATTTTGCGTAAAATGACGTTTTATTTTGAAAGAGTAGTGATTTAATCACCAGAAATACATGATATTTGTTGACAGGAATTGATTGAAGTCTTTAAAAAGAATGGATTTTGGAAAAAAAATACTTAAAAAAAAAAAAAAAGCTAATTTTTAGAAGAAAAAAAACAAAACTTTAATCATTTTCATCGTTTGCATCAAAAACGTATGTGGTATTTGCAACGAGTATATCGTGTAAATATAATCATAGTCGGCAGGAGTAGGCTTAAATTACATTTTATGACTGAAATTTATTAAAGCGCTTTCAAAGAAACTTATAGTAAGTATAGAAAGTAAAATATAAAAATAAAGAAAAGAAAAGAAAAAAAGAAATTTAAATGCATATTATTGCGCCACAGCTGTTAAATATATGTATGTAATATACGTTTACACACGATATACAGTCCAAAAAATTTATGGCATTTGTTAACTGTTAAGTTGGTTGATATTGTGCTCACATTTAGTTCAGTTTTTGTCCGGGATAATGACTACGGGACAAAATCGGACGGTATACACGTCTTTAAAGAGTAAAGAATTTTAATATAATATTACTTTCTTTTTCTTTTACAAACGTGTATATCGTTCGTTTTTGTCCCAAAATCATTTTACCCCGGCCCAAAACTGAAATATATGTGGAGCACAAATGTCAGCCAACACCTGCTATATGATAAATATTCAGTTAATGAAACAAATGCCGTAAAAGTGTGATTTGTTTGACTGTTTATCGTCCGTAGAGCGTATATTTATATACATGCATCTTGAATAGCATTATATTACAGTTTAAGCCTGTTAAAGTAATACAGCTCTGTGGTGCAATGGATACGGCATCTGCCACAGGCACAGTGGACACGGGTTCGAGCCCCTGAATTTATTTATATATCTTTTTTTTTTTTTTTTGTTATTATTTTACAATATCCTTCATCATATCATATTCGTCGTTCTATTAATTGTTGCCAATGTCCGTCCTTCTTTTTTTCTGTATTTTGTTGCTTCATTTGTGGTAGACTGCGGTAAATTGGGAAAACAAGTGTGCATGGGTTCGATTCCTTTATTTGTTTTTTGATCACGAGATGTTGTGATAACTTTTATTTTCTTCTATAGCTGTAATGTAACATTTTAATTGGTGGAAACAATAATTTTCCATTTTAAAACCCAAGTTTTTGACAGTTAAAGTGACGAATAGTGAACTTAGACAGGGCCAAAATATCGTTTTAAGACATTTTATGACCAGTCCCTAAATTTCAAATGTAGCCATCCAAAATTTTTTGGTAAAGCCACATGATAAGATCTCTAACTGCTCCAAATTTGGTGTCAATATCATATTTACTTTTTGAGTTATAAGCAAAAAACTGAAATTAGATGATTTTTTTTCAACTTTTCAAATACAACCATGGCCAAAATGTGTTGGGACACTTATGGAAAACGTACACTATAGTATGACCTTATTTCCGTTATTATTAACGTGATAAAGTGGAGGTTTCTTTGGTGTCAAGCCTAAACACTTTCCTAACACCTCAACCCTCCCCTTCCCCACCAATCAATGTTGGGTGCCACAAGGCTCGTGTGACCAAAAAAGTCGAATTCAACATTGATCGGGGGAGTGGGGGGGCTTATTTACATTACCCTATCAAACCGTCCCAACACTTATGGCCAGCATTGTCTCTAAGGTACAAAAATCTAATTTTAAAATGTGTGTTTTGGCCCATATCTCCTCAACCATAGCTTGATTTTCATCAAATTTTACATGAAAACGGAGAAACTATTTATCTTTTCACTTATATAAAAATTATTGCATTTTCCTCATGTGATTTAGGATACGGTCACGTTTTATACGCAATATCATGTATTTTACAGTGCGTTCTGAACATTATTAGCCTATGCCAACTACGTATTTTGCGTAAAATGACGTTTTATTTTGAAAGAGTAGTGATTTAATCACCAGAAATACATGATATTTGTTGACAGGAATTGATTGAAGTCTTTTAAAAGAGTGATTTTGGGAAAAAAATACTTAAAAAAAAAAAAAAAAAGCTAATTTTTAGAAGAAAAAAACAAAACTTTAATCATTTTCATCGTTTGCATCAAAAACGTATGTGGTATTTGCAACGAGTATATCGTGTAAATATAATCATAGTCGGCAGGAGTAGGCTTAAATTACATTTTATGACTGAAATTTATTAAAGCGCTTTCAAAGAAACTTATAGTAAGTATAGAAAGTAAAATAAAGATAGAAAGATAGAAAAAGCAATTGAATGCACAATGCTGTGTATAAGATGTGCATTTGCGCCACAGAGCTGTATAACAGGTATTCATTATAACGATATACACGATATACAGTCCAAAAATATATACACGATTACTGAATATTTATCATAGGTGTTGTTTATTGTGCTCACATTTAGTTCAGTTTTTGTCCGGGATAATGACTACGGACAAAATCGGACGGTATACACGTCTTTAAAGAGTAAAGAATTTTAATATAATATTACTTTCTTTTTTTTTACAAACGTGTATATCGTTCGTTTTTGTCCCAAAATCATTTTACCCCGGCCCAAAACTGAAATATATGTGGAGCACAAATGTCAGCCAACACCTGCTATATGATAAATATTCAGTTAATGAAACAAATGCCGTAAAAGTGTGATTTGTTTGACTGTTTATCGTCCGTAGAGCGTATATTTATATACATGCATCTTGAATAGCATTATATTACAGTTTAAGCCTGTTAAAGTAATACAGCTCTGTGGTGCAATGGATACGGCATCTGCCACAGGCACAGTGGACACGGGTTCGAGCCCCTGAATTTATTTATATATCTTTTTCTTTTCTTTTTTGTTATTATTTTACAATATCCTTCATCATATCATATTCGTCGTTCTATTAATTTTGCCAATGTCCGTCCTTCTTTTTTTTCTGTATTTTGTTGCTTCATTTGTGGTAGACTGCGGTAAATTGGGAAAACAAGTGTGCATGGGTTCGATTCCTTTATTTGTTTTTTGATCACGAGATGTTGGATAACTTTTATTTTCTTCTATAGCTGTAATGTAACATTTTAATTGGTGGAAACAATAATTTTCCATTTTAAAACCCAAGTTTTTGACAGTTAAAGTGACGAATAGTGAACTTAGACAGGGCCAAAATATCGTTTTAAGACATTTTATGACCAGTCCCTAAATTTCAAATGTAGCCATCCAAAATTTTTTGGTAAAGCCACATGATAAGATCTCTAACTGCTCCAAATTTGGTGTAAATATAATATTTACTTTTTGAGTAATAAGCAAAAAACTGAAATTAGATGATTTTTTTTTCAACTTTTCAAATACAACCATGGCCAAAATGTGTTGGGACACTTATGGAAAACGTACACTATAGTATGACCTTATTTCCGTTATTATTAACGTGATAAAGTGGAGGTTTCTTTGGTGTCAAGCCAAACACTTTCCAAACACCCCAACCCTCCCCCCTTCCCCACCAATCAATGTTGGGTGCCACAAGGCTCGTGTGACCAAAAAGTCGAATTCAACATTGATCGGGGAGTGGGGGGCTTATTTACATTACCCTATCAAACCGTTCCAACACTTATGGCCAGCATTGTCTCTAAGGTACAAAAAATCTAATTTTAAAATGTGTGTTTTGGCCCATATCTCCTCAACCATAGCTTGATTTTCATCAAATTTTACATGAAAACGGATAAACTATTTATCTTTTCACTTATATAAAAATTATTGCATTTTCCTCAGGTGATTGAGGGATACGGTCACGTTTTATACGCAATATCATGTATTTTACAGTGCGTTCTGAACATTATTAGCCTATGCCAACTACGTATTTTGCGTAAAATGACGTTTTATTTTGAAAGAGTAGTGATTTAATCACCAGAAATACATGATATTTGTTGACAGGAATTGATTGAAGTCTTTAAAAGAGTGATTTTGGGAAAAAATACTTAAAATTAAAAAAAAGCTAATTTTTAGAAGAAAAAAACAAAACTTTAATCATTTTCATCGTTTGCATCAAAAACGTATGTGGTAGTTGCAACGAGTATATCGGGTAAAGATAATCATAGTCGGCAGGAGTAGGCTTAAATTACATTTTATGACTGAAATTTATTAAAGAAAGAAATTTATTAAAGCGCTTTCAAAGAAACTTATATAAGTATAGAAATAGTAAAAAATAATAAGAAAAGAAAATTGTAAAGTCGCCCGTGTAGATGTGCATTCATTGCGCCACAGAGTTGTGTATTAACAGGCTTAAACTATTTAATGCTATTCATGCATATATACGTTTACACACGATATACAGTCCAAAAATAATTTTGGCAATTTGAATTATATATTGTGTTGTTGACATTGTTCATTTAGTTCAGTTTTTGTCCGGGATAATGACTACGGGACAAAATCGGACGGTATACACGTCTTTAAAGAGTAAAGAATTTTAATATAATATTACTTTCTTTTTCTTTTTACAAACGTGTATATCGTTCGTTTTGTCCCAAAATCATTTTACCCCGGCCCAAAACTGAAATATATGTGGAGCACAAATGTCAGCCAACACCTGCTATATGATAAATATTCAGTTAATGAAACAAATGCCGTAAAAGTGTGATTTGTTTGACTGTTTATCGTCCGTAGAGCGTATATTTATATACATGCATCTTGAATAGCATTATATTACAGTTTAAGCCTGTTAAAGTAATACAGCTCTGTGGTGCAATGGATACGGCATCTGCCACAGGCACAGTGGACACGGGTTCGAGCCCTGAATTTATTTATATATCTTTTTCTTTTCTTTTTTGTTATTATTTTACAATATCCTTCATCATATCATATTCGTCGTTCTATTAATTTTGCCAATGTCCGTCCTTCTTTTTTTCTGTATTTTGTTGCTTCATTTGTGGTAGACTGCGGTAAATTGGGAAAACAAGTGTGCATGGGTTCGATTCCTTTATTTGTTTTTTGATCACGAGATGTTGTGATAACTTTTATTTTCTTCTATAGCTGTAATGTAACATTTTAATTGGTGGAAACAATAATTTTCCATTTTAAAACCCAAGTTTTTGACAGTTAAAGTGACGAATAGTGAACTTAGACAGGGCCAAAATATCGTTTTAAGACATTTTAGTGACCAGTCCCTAAATTTCAAATGTAGCCATCCAAAAATTTTTTGGTAAAGCCACATGATAAGATCTCTAACTGCTCCAAATTTGGTGTCAATATCATATTTACTTTTTGAGTTATAAGCAAAAAACTGAAATTAGATGATTTTTTTTCAACTTTTCAAATACAACCATGGCCAAAATGTGTTGGGACACTTATGGAAAACGTACACTATAGTATGACCTTATTTCCGTTATTATTAACGTGATAAAGTGGAGGTTTCTTTGGTGTCAAGCCAAACACTTTCCTAACACTCAACCCTCCCCTTCCCCACCAATCAATGTTGGGTGCCACAAGGCTCGTGTGACCAAAAAAGTCGAATTCAACATTGATCGGGGGAGTGGGGGGCTTATTTACATTACCCTATCAAACCGTCCCAACACTTATGGCCAGCATTGTCTCTAAGGTACAAAAATCTAATTTTAAATGTGTGTTTTGGCCCATATCTCCTCAACCATAGCTTGATTTTCATCAAATTTTACATGAAAACGGAGAAACTATTTATCTTTTCACTTATATAAAAATTATTGCATTTTCCTCATGTGATTTAAGGATACGGTCACGTTTTATACGCAATATCATGTATTTTACAGTGCGTTCTGAACATTATTAGCCTATGCCAACTACGTATTTTGCGTAAAATGACGTTTTATTTTGAAAGAGTAGTGATTTAATCACCAGAAATACATGATATTTGTTGACAGGAATTGATTGAAGTCTTTAAAAGAGTGATTTTGGGAATAAAATAAAAAAAAAAAAAAAAAAAGCTAATTTTTAGAAGAAAAAAACAAAACTTTAATCATTTTCATCGTTTGCATCAAAAACGTATGTGGTATTTGCAACGAGTATATCGTGTAAATATAATCATAGTCGGCAGGAGTAGGCTTAAATTACATTTTATGACTGAAATTTATTAAAGCGCTTTCAAAGAAACTTATAGTAAGTATAGAAAGTAAAATATAGACAAAAAAGAAAATTAATAGAAACGAATAATATGATGAAGGAAATAACAAAAAAGAAAAGAAAAGAAATTAAATAAATTGTTGAACCTAGTTCATGTGGCAGATGCGTATTCATTGCGCCACAGAGCTGTGTAATTAACAGGCTTAAACTTATAATCAACATGCATGTATAAATATACGTTTACACACGATATACAGTCCAAAAATATTTATGGCATTTGTTTCATTTCATGAATATATATAGGTGTTGGTTGACATTGTGCTCACATTTAGTTCAGTTTTTGTCCGGGATAATGACTACGGGACAAAATCGGACGGTATACACGTCTTTAAAGAGTAAAGAATTTTAATATAATATTACTTTCTTTTTTTTTTTACAAACGTGTATATCGTTCGTTTTTGTCCCAAAATCATTTTACCCCGGCCCAAAACTGAAATATATGTGGAGCACAAATGTCAGCCAACACCTGCTATATGATAAATATTCAGTTAATGAAACAAATGCCGTAAAAGTGTGATTTGTTTGACTGTTTATCGTCCGTAGAGCGTATATTTATATACATGCATCTTGAATAGCATTATATTACAGTTTAAGCCTGTTAAAGTAATACAGCTCTGTGGTGCAATGGATACGGCATCTGCCACAGGCACAGTGGACACGGGTTCGAGCCCCTGAATTTATTTATATATCTTTTTCTTTTCTTTTTGTAATTATTTTACAATATCCTTCATCATATCATATTCGTCGTTCTATTAATTTTTGCCAATGTCCGTCCTTCTTTTTTTTCTGTATTTTGTTGCTTCATTTGTGGTAGACTGCGGTAAATTGGGAAAACAAGTGTGCATGGGTTCGATTCCTTTATTTGTTTTTTGATCACGAGATGTTGTGATAACTTTTATTTTCTTCTATAGCTGTAATGTAACATTTTAATTGGTGGAAACAATAATTTTCCATTTTAAAACCCAAGTTTTTGACAGTTAAAGTGACGAATAGTGAACTTAGACAGGGCCAAAATATCGTTTTAAGACATTTTAAGTGACCAGTCCCTAAATTTCAAATGTAGCCATCCAAAAATTTTTTGGTAAAGCCATGATAAGATCTCTAACTGCTCCAAATTTGGTGTCAATATCATATTTACTTTTTGAGTTATAAGCAAAAAACTGAAATTAGATGATTTTTTTTCAACTTTTCAAATACAACCATGGCCAAAATGTGTTGGGACACTTATGGAAAACGTACACTATAGTATGACCTTATTTCCGTTATTATTAACGTGATAAAGTGGAGGTTTCTTTGGTGTCAAGCCTAAACACTTTCCTAACACCTCAACCCTCCCCTTCCCCACCAATCAATGTTGGGTGCCACAAGGCTCGTGTGACCATAAAAGTCGAATTCAACATTGATCGGGGGAGTGGGGGGCTTATTTACATTAACCTATCAAACCGTCCCAACACTTATGGCCAGCATTGTCTCTAAGGTACAAAAATCTAATTTTAAAATGTGTGTTTTGGCCCATATCTCCTCAACCATAGCTTGATTTTCATCAAATTTTACATGAAAACGGAGAAACTATTTATCTTTTCACTTATATAAAAATTATTGCATTTTCCTCATGTGATTTAGGGATACGGTCACGTTTTATACGCAATATCATGTATTTTACAGTGCGTTCTGAACATTATTAGCCTATGCCAACTACGTATTTTGCGTAAAATGACGTTTTATTTTGAAAGAGTAGTGATTTAATCACCAGAAATACATGATATTTGTTGACAGGAATTGATTGAAGTATTTTAAAAGAGTGATTTTGGGAAAAAAATACTTAAAATTAAAAAAAAAGCTAATTTTTAGAAGAAAAAAAACAAAACTTTAATCATTTTCATCGTTTGCATCAAAAACGTATGTGGTATTTGCAACGAGTATATCGTGTAAATATAATCATAGTCGGCAGGAGTAGGCTTAAATTACATTTTATGACTGAAATTTATTAAAGCGCTTTCAAAGAAACTTATAGTAAGTATAGAAAGTAAAATATAGTAAAAGCCAAAGTAAAATAAAAGAAAAAAGCTGACATGTGTTATACAGATGTATTATGCGCCACACGATATACAGTCCAAAAAATATGTATGTTATGCATATATATAGGTGTTGTTGACATTTGTGTCTACATTTAGTTCAGTTTTTGTCGGGATCAGTTTTTGTCCGGGATGACTACGGGACAAAATCGGACGGTATACACGTCTTTAAAGAGTAAAGAATTTTAATATAATATTATTTTCTTTTTCTTTTTACAAACGTGTATATCGTTCGTTTTTGTCCCAAAATCATTTTACCCCGGCCCAAAACTGAAATATATGTGGAGCACAAATGTCAGCCAACACCTGCTATATGATAAATATTCAGTTAATGAAACAAATGCCGTAAAAGTGTGATTTGTTTGACTGTTTATCGTCCGTAGAGCGTATATTTATATACATGCATCTTGAATAGCATTATATTACAGTTTAAGCCTGTTAAAGTAATACAGCTCTGTGGTGCAATGGATACGGCATCTGCCACAGGCACAGTGGACACGGGTTCGAGCCCTGAATTTATTTATATATCTTTTTCTTTTCTTTTTTGTTATTATTTTACAATATCCTTCATCATATCATATTCGTCGTTCTATTAATTTTGCCAATGTCCGTCCTTCTTTTTTTCTGTATTTTGTTGCTTCATTTGTGGTAGACTGCGGTAAATTGGGAAAACAAGTGTGCATGGGTTCGATTCCTTTATTTGTTTTTTGATCACGAGATGTTGTGATAACTTTTATTTTCTTCTATAGCTGTAATGTAACATTTTAATTGGTGGAAACAATAATTTTCCATTTTAAAACCCAAGTTTTTGACAGTTAAAGTGACGAATAGTGAACTTAGACAGGGCCAAAATATCGTTTTAAGACATTTTAAGTGACCAGTCCCTAAATTTCAAATGTAGCCATCCAAAATTTTTGGTAAAGCCACATGATAAGATCTCTAACTGCTCCAAATTTGGTGTCAATATCATATTTACTTTTTGAGTTATAAGCAAAAACTGAAATTAGATGATTTTTTTCAACTTTTCAAATACAACCATGGCCAAAATGTGTTGGGACACTTATGGAAAACGTACACTATAGTATGACCTTATTTCCGTTATTATTAACGTGATAAAGTGGAGGTTTCTTTGGTGTCAAGCCTAAACACTTTCCTAACACCCCAACCCTCCCCCTTCCCCACCAATCAATGTTGGGTGCCACAAGGCTCGTGTGACCAAAAAAGTCGAATTCAACATTGATCGGGGGAGTGGGGGGGCTTATTTACATTACCCTATCAAACCGTCCCAACACTTATGGCCAGCATTGTCTCTAAGGTACAAAAAATCTAATTTTAAATGTGTGTTTTGGCCCATATCTCCTCAACCATAGCTTGATTTTCATCAAATTTTACATGAAAACGGAGAAACTATTTATCTTTTCACTTATATAAAAATTATTGCATTTTCCTCATGTGATTTAGGATACGGTCACGTTTTATACGCAATATCATGTATTTTACAGTGCGTTCTGAACATTATTAGCCTATGCCAACTACGTATTTTGCGTAAAATGACGTTTTATTTTGAAAGAGTAGTGATTTAATCACCAGAAATACATGATATTTGTTGACAGGAATTGATTGAAGTCTTTTAAAAGAGTGATTTTGGGAAAAAAATACTTAAAATTAAAAAAAAAAGCTAATTTTTAGAAGAAAAAAACAAAACTTTAATCATTTTCATCGTTTGCATCAAAAACGTATGTGGTATTTGCAACGAGTATATCGTGTAAATATAATCATAGTCGGCAGGAGTAGGCTTAAATTACATTTTATGACTGAAATTTATTAAAGCGCTTTCAAAGAAACTTATAGTAAGTAAGAAAGTAAAATATATATAGACATTAGCAAAAAATTAATAGAAAGAATAATAATGAAGGATATTGTAAAATAAAAAAAGAAATGCTGGTTGAACAGTTGTAGTAGATGCTGCATTGCGCCACAGAGCTGTGTAATTAACAGGCTTAAATTATATAATGTTATTAACATGTATATAATATACGTTTACACACGATATACAGTCCAAAAATATGGCATTTGTTTTTAATTTATTATAGGTGTTGGTTGACATTGTGCTCCACATTTAGTTCAGTTTTTGTCCGGGGTAAATGACTACGGGACAAAATCGGACGGTATACACGTCTTTAAAGAGTAAAGAATTTTAATATAATATTACTTTCTTTTTCTTTTTACAAACGTGTATATCGTTCGTTTTTGTCCCAAAATCATTTTACCCCGGCCCAAAACTGAAATATATGTGGAGCACAAATGTCAGCCAACACCTGCTATATGATAAATATTCAGTTAATGAAACAAATGCCGTAAAAGTGTGATTTGTTTGACTGTTTATCGTCCGTAGAGCGTATATTTATATACATGCATCTTGAATAGCATTATATTACAGTTTAAGCCTGTTAAAGTAATACAGCTCTGTGGTGCAATGGATACGGCATCTGCCACAGGCACAGTGGACACGGGTTCGAGCCCCTGAATTTATTTATATATCTTTTTCTTTTCTTTTTTGTTATTATTTTACAATATCCTTCATCATATCATATTCGTCGTTCTATTAATTTTGCCAATGTCCGTCCTTCTTTTTTTCTGTATTTTGTTGCTTCATTTGTGGTAGACTGCGGTAAATTGGGAAAACAAGTGTGCATGGGTTCGATTCCTTTATTTGTTTTTTGATCACGAGATGTTGTGATAACTTTTATTTTCTTCTATAGCTGTAATGTAACATTTTAATTGGTGGAAACAATAATTTTCCATTTTAAAACCCAAGTTTTTGACAGTTAAAGTGACGAATAGTGAACTTAGACAGGGCCAAAATATCGTTTTAAGACATTTTAAGTGACCAGTCCCTAAATTTCAAATGTAGCCATCCAAAAATTTTTTGGTAAAGCCACATGATAAGATCTCTAACTGCTCCAAATTTGGTGTCAATATCATATTTACTTTTTGAGTTATAAGCAAAAAACTGAAATTAGATGATTTTTTTCAACTTTTCAAATACAACCATGGCCAAAATGTGTTGGGACACTTATGGAAAACGTACACTATAGTATGACCTTATTTCCGTTATTATTAACGTGATAAAGTGGAGGTTTCTTTGGTGTCAAGCCTAAACACTTTCCTAACACCCCAACCCTCCCCCTTCCCCACCAATCAATGTTGGGTGCCACAAGGCTCGTGTGACCAAAAAAGTCGAATTCAACATTGATCGGGGGAGTGGGGGGCTTATTTACATTACCCTATCAAACCGTCCCAACACTTATGGCCAGCATTGTCTCTAAGGTACAAAAATCTAATTTTAAAATGTGTGTTTTGGCCCATATCTCCTCAACCATAGCTTGATTTTCATCAAATTTTACATGAAAACGGAGAAACTATTTATCTTTTCACTTATATAAAAATTATTGCATTTTCCTCATGTGATTTAGGATACGGTCACGTTTTATACGCAATATCATGTATTTTACAGTGCGTTCTGAACATTATTAGCCTATGCCAACTACGTATTTTGCGTAAAATGACGTTTTATTTTGAAAGAGTAGTGATTTAATCACCAGAAATACATGATATTTGTTGACAGGAATTGATTGAAGTCTTTAAAAGAGTGATTTTGGGAAAAAATACTTAAAATTAAAAAAAAGCTAATTTTTAGAAGAAAAAAAACAAAACTTTAATCATTTTCATCGTTTGCATCAAAAACGTATGTGGTATTTGCAACGAGTATATCGTGTAAATATAATCATAGTCGGCAGGAGTAGGCTTAAATTACATTTTATGACTGAAATTTATTAAAGCGCTTTCAAAGAAACTTATAGTAAGTATAGTAAAATATAGACATAAGTAAAATTGGCAAAAATTAATAGAACGAAGAATAATATGATGAAGGATATTGTAAAAAAATAAAAAAAAAGAAAAGAAAAAGAAATCTTAAATTCAGGGCTCGAACCGTTTAACTGCGCCTGTGCAGATGCGTATCATTGCGCCACAGAGCTTGTATTAACAGGCTTAAACTATTATAATGCATTCAACATGCATGTATATATACGTTTCACACGATATACAGTTATGGCATTTAATATTAACTGAATATAGCAGGTGTTGGTTGACATTGTGCTCCACATTTAGTTCAGTTTTTGTCCGGGATAAATGACTACGGGACAAAATCGGACGGTATACACGTCTTTAAAGAGTAAAGAATTTTAATATAATATTACTTTCTTTTTTCTTTTTACAAACGTGTATATCGTTCGTTTTTGTCCCAAAATCATTTTACCCCGGCCCAAAACTGAAATATATGTGGAGCACAAATGTCAGCCAACACCTGCTATATGATAAATATTCAGTTAATGAAACAAATGCCGTAAAAGTGTGATTTGTTTGACTGTTTATCGTCCGTAGAGCGTATATTTATATACATGCATCTTGAATAGCATTATATTACAGTTTAAGCCTGTTAAAGTAATACAGCTCTGTGGTGCAATGGATACGGCATCTGCCACAGGCACAGTGGACACGGGTTCGAGCCCTGAATTTATTTATATATCTTTTTCTTTTCTTTGTTGTTATTATTTTACAATATCCTTCATCATATCATATTCGTCGTTCTATTAATTTTTGCCAATGTCCGTCCTTCTTTTTTCTGTATTTTGTTGCTTCATTTGTGGTAGACTGCGGTAAATTGGGAAAACAAGTGTGCATGGGTTCGATTCCTTTATTTGTTTTTTGATCACGAGATGTTGTGATAACTTTTATTTTCTTCTATAGCTGTAATGTAACATTTTAATTGGTGGAAACAATAATTTTCCATTTTAAAACCCAAGTTTTTGACAGTTAAAGTGACGAATAGTGAACTTAGACAGGGCCAAAATATCGTTTTAAGACATTTTAAGTGACCAGTCCCTAAATTTCAAATGTAGCCATCCAAAAATTTTTTGGTAAAGCCACATGATAAGATCTCTAACTGCTCCAAATTTGGTGTCAATATCATATTTACTTTTTGAGTTATAAGCAAAAAACTGAAATTAGATGATTTTTTTTTCAACTTTTCAAATACAACCATGGCCAAAATGTGTTGGGACACTTATGGAAAACGTACACTATAGTATGACCTTATTTCCGTTATTATTAACGTGATAAAGTGGAGGTTTCTTTGGTGTCAAGCTTAAACACTTTCCTAACACCCCAACCCTCCCCCCCCCCACAAATCAATGTTGGGTGCCACAAGGCTCGTGTGACCAAAAAAGTCGAATTCAACATTGATCGGGGGCGTGGGGGGCTTATTTACATTACCCTATCAAACCGTCCCAACACTTATGGCCAGCATTGTCTCTAAGGTACAAAAATCTAATTTTAAAATGTGTGTTTTGGCCCATATCTCCTCAACCATAGCTTGATTTTCATCAAATTTTACATGAAAACGGAGAAACTATTTATCTTTTCACTTATATAAAAATTATTGCATTTTCCTCATGTGATTTAGGATACGGTCACGTTTTATACGCAGTATCATGTATTTTACAGTGCGTTCTGAACATTATTAGCCTATGCCAACTACGTATTTTGCGTAAAATGACGTTTTATTTTGAAAGAGTAGTGATTTAATCACCAAAAATACATGATATTTGTTGACAGGAATTGATTGAAGTCTTTTAAAAGAGTGATTTTAAAAAAAAAATACTTAAAATTAAAAAAAAAGCTAATTTATAAAAAAAAAAAAACAAAACTTTAATCATTTTCATCGTTTGCATCAAAAACGTATGTGGTATTTGCAACGAGTATATCGTGTAAATATAATCATAGTCGGCAGGAGTAGGCTTAAATTACATTTTATGACTGAAATTTATTAAAGCGCTTTCAAAGAAACTTATAGTAAGTATAGAAAGTAAAATATAGGTAGACATACAGAAAAAAGAAGGATATTGGCAAAATTAATAGAACGACGAATATAATATGATGAAGGATAAAAGAAAAGAACGGTGAACATTGCAAAAGTGGTAGATGCTGTATCATTGCGCCACAGAGCTGTAAATAAAAATGTATATAATATGTTTACACACGATATACAGTCCAAAAATTTTTATGGCATTTAAACTGAATATAGTAGGTGTTGGTTGATTGTGCTCACATTTAGTTCAGTTTTGTCCGGGATAATGACTACGGGACAAAATCGGACGGTATACACGTCTTTAAAGAGTAAAGAATTTTAATATAATATTACTTTCTTTTTCTTTTTACAAACGTGTATATCGTTCGTTTTTGTCCCAAAATCATTTTACCCCGGCCCAAAACTGAAATATATGTGGAGCACAAATGTCAGCCAACACCTGCTATATGATAAATATTCAGTTAATGAAACAAATGCCGTAAAAGTGTGATTTGTTTGACTGTTTATCGTCCGTAGAGCGTATATTTATATACATGCATCTTGAATAGCATTATATTACAGTTTAAGCCTGTTAAAGTAATACAGCTCTGTGGTGCAATGGATACGGCATCTGCCACAGGCACAGTGGACACGGGTTCGAGCCCTGAATTTATTTATATATCTTTTTTTCTTTTCTTTTTGTTATTATTTTACAATATCCTTCATCATATCATATTCGTCGTTCTATTAATTTTGCCAATGTCCGTCCTTCTTTTTTTCTGTATTTTGTTGCTTCATTTGTGGTAGACTGCGGTAAATTGGGAAAACAAGTGTGCATGGGTTCGATTCCTTTATTTGTTTTTTGATCACGAGATGTTGTGATAACTTTTATTTTCTTCTATAGCTGTAATGTAACATTTTAATTGGTGAAACAATAATTTTCCATTTTAAAACCCAAGTTTTTGACAGTTAAAGTGACGAATAGTGAACTTAGACAGGGCCAAAATATCGTTTTAAGACATTTTATGACCAGTCCCTAAATTTCAAATGTAGCCATCCAAAAATTTTTTGGTAAAGCCACATGATAAGATCTCTAACTGCTCCAAATTTGGTGTCAATATCATATTTACTTTTGAGTTATAAGCAAAAAACTGAAATTAGATGATTTTTTTTTCAACTTTTCAAATACAACCATGGCCAAAATGTGTTGGGACACTTATGGAAAACGTACACTATAGTATGACCTTATTTCCGTTATTATTAACGTGATAAAGTGGAGGTTTCTTTGGTGTCAAGCCTAAACACTTTCCTAACACCTCAACCCTCCCCTTCCCCACCAATCAATGTTGGGTGCCACAAGGCTCGTGTGACCAAAAAGTCGAATTCAACATTGATCGGGGGAGTGGGGGCTTATTTACATTACCCTATCAAACCGTCCCAACACTTATGGCCAGCATTGTCTCTAAGGTACAAAAAATCTAATTTTAAATGTGTGTTTTGGCCCATATCTCCTCAACCATAGCTTGATTTTCATCAAATTTTACATGAAAACGGAGAAACTATTTATCTTTTCACTTATATAAAAATTATTGCATTTTCCTCATGTGATTTAGGATACGGTCACGTTTTATACGCAATATCATGTATTTTACAGTGCGTTCTGAACATTATTAGCCTATGCCAACTACGTATTTTGCGTAAAATGACGTTTTATTTTGAAAGAGTAGTGATTTAATCACCAGAAATACATGATATTTGTTGACAGGAATTGATTGAAGTCTTTTAAAAGAGTGATTTTGGGAAAAAAATACTTAAAATTAAAAAAAAGCTAATTTTTAGAAGAAAAAAAAACAAAACTTTAATCATTTTCATCGTTTGCATCAAAACGTATGTGGTATTTGCAACGAGTATATCGTGTAAATATAATCATAGTCGGCAGGAGTAGGCTTAAATTACATTTTATGACTGAAATTTATTAAAGCGCTTTCAAAGAAACTTATAGTAAGTATAGAAAGTAAAATATAGGTAGACATACAGAAAAAAGAAGGACGGACATTGGCAAAAATTAATAGAACGACGAATATAATATGATGAAGGATATTGTAAAATAATAACAAAAAGAAAAGAAAAAAAGAAATCTAAATAAATTCAGGGGCCCGTGTCACTGCGCCTGTGGCAGATGCCGTATCATTGCGCCACAGAGCTGTGTAATTAACAGGCTTAAACTATAATATAATGCTATTCAACATGCATGTATATAAATATACGTTTACACACGATATACAGTCCAAAAAATATTTTTACGGCATTTGTTTCATTAACTGAATATTTATCATATAGGTGTTGGTTGACATTGTGCTCCACATTTAGTTCAGTTTTTGTCCGGGATAATGACTACGGGACAAAATCGGACGGTATACACGTCTTTAAAGAGTAAAGAATTTTAATATAATATTACTTTCTTTTTCTTTTTACAAACGTGTATATCGTTCGTTTTTGTCCCAAAATCATTTTACCCCGGCCCAAAACTGAAATATATGTGGAGCACAAATGTCAGCCAACACCTGCTATATGATAAATATTCAGTTAATGAAACAAATGCCGTAAAAGTGTGATTTGTTTGACTGTTTATCGTCCGTAGAGCGTATATTTATATACATGCATCTTGAATAGCATTATATTACAGTTTAAGCCTGTTAAAGTAATACAGCTCTGTGGTGCAATGGATACGGCATCTGCCACAGGCACAGTGGACACGGGTTCGAGCCCCTGAATTTATTTATATATCTTTTTCTTTTCTTTTTTGTTATTATTTTACAATATCCTTCATCATATCATATTCGTCGTTCTATTAATTTTTGCCAATGTCCGTCCTTCTTTTTTTCTGTATTTTGTTGCTTCATTTGTGGTAGACTGCGGTAAATTGGGAAAACAAGTGTGCATGGGTTCGATTCCTTTATTTGTTTTTTGATCACGAGATGTTGTGATAACTTTTATTTTCTTCTATAGCTGTAATGTAACATTTTAATTGGTGGAAACAATAATTTTCCATTTTAAAACCCAAGTTTTTGACAGTTAAAGTGACGAATAGTGAACTTAGACAGGGCCAAAATATCGTTTTAAGACATTTTAAGTGACCAGTCCCTAAATTTCAAATGTAGCCATCCAAAAATTTTTTGGTAAAGCCACATGATAAGATCTCTAACTGCTCCAAATTTGGTGTCAATATCATATTTACTTTTTGAGTTATAAGCAAAAAACTGAAATTAGATGATTTTTTTTCAACTTTTCAAATACAACCATGGCCAAAATGTGTTGGGACACTTATGGAAAACGTACACTATAGTATGACCTTATTTCCGTTATTATTAACGTGATAAAGTGGAGGTTTCTTTGGTGTCAAGCCTCCAAACACTTTCCTAACACCCAACCCTCCCCTTCCCCACCAATCAATGTTGGGTGCCACAAGGCTCGTGTGACCAAAAAAGTCGAATTCAACATTGATCGGGGGAGAGGGGGGCTTATTTACATTACCCTATCAAACCGTCCCAACACTTATGGCCAGCATTGTCTCTAAGGTACAAAAAATCTAATTTTAAAATGTGTGTTTTGGCCCATATCTCCTCAACCATAGCTTGGATTTTCATCAAATTTTACATGAAAACGGAGAAACTATTTATCTTTTCACTTATATAAAAATTATTGCATTTTCCTCATGTGATTTAGGGATACGGTCACGTTTTATACGCAATATCATGTATTTTACAGTGCGTTCTGAACATTATTAGCCTATGCCAACTACGTATTTTGCGTAAAATGACGTTTTATTTTGAAAGAGTAGTGATTTAATCGCCAAAAATACATGATATTTGTTGACAGGAATTGATTGAAGTCTTTTAAAAGAGTGATTTTGGAAAAAAAATACTTAAAATTAAAAAAAAAGCTAATTTTTAGAAGAAAAAAAACAAAACTTTAATCATTTTCATCGTTTGCATCAAAAACGTATGTGGTATTTGCAACGAGTATATCGTGTAAATATAATCATAGTCGGCAGGAGTAGGCTTAAATTACATTTTATGACTGAAATTTATTAAAGCGCTTTCAAAGAAACTTATAGTAAGTATAGAAAGTAAAATATAGGTAGACATACAGAAAAAAGAAGGACGGACATTGGCAAAAATTAATAGAACGACGAATATAATATGATGAAGGATATTGTAAAATAATAACAAAAAGAAAAGAAAAAGAAATCTAAATAAATTCAGGGGCTCGAACCCGTGTCCACTGCGCCTGTGGCAGATGCCGTATCCATTGCGCCACAGAGCTGTGTAACTTTAACAGGCTTAAACTATAATATAATGCTATTTTTCATGGATGTATATAAATATACGCTCTACACACGATATACAGTCCAAAAAAATACATTTTTACGGCATTTGTTTCATTAACTGAATATTTATCATATAGCAGGTGTTGGCTGACATTGTGCTCCACATTTAGTTCAGTTTTTGTCCTTGATAAATGACTACGGGACAAAATCGGACGGTATACACGTCTTTAAAGAGTAAAGAATTTTAATATAATATTACTTTCTTTTTCTTTTTACAAACGTGTATATCGTTCGTTTTTGTCCCAAAATCATTTTACCCCGGCCCAAAACTGAAATATATGTGGAGCACAAATGTCAGCCAACACCTGCTATATGATAAATATTCAGTTAATGAAACAAATGCCGTAAAAGTGTGATTTGTTTGACTGTTTATCGTCCGTAGAGCGTATATTTATATACATGCATCTTGAATAGCATTATATTACAGTTTAAGCCTGTTAAAGTAATACAGCTCTGTGGTGCAATGGATACGGCATCTGCCACAGGCACAGTGGACACGGGTTCGAGCCCTGAATTTATTTATATATCTTTTTCTTTTCTTTTTGTTATTATTTTACAATATCCTTCATCATATCATATTCGTCGTTCTATTAATTTTGCCAATGTCCGTCCTTCTTTTTTTCTGTATTTTGTTGCTTCATTTGTGGTAGACTGCGGTAAATTGGGAAAACAAGTGTGCATGGGTTCGATTCCTTTATTTGTTTTTTGATCACGAGATGTTGTGATAACTTTTATTTTCTTCTATAGCTGTAATGTAACATTTTAATTGGTGCAAACAATAATTTTCCATTTTAAAACCCAAGTTTTTGACAGTTAAAGTGACGAATAGTGAACTTAGACAGGGCCAAAATATCGTTTTAAGACATTTTAAGTGACCAGTCCCTAAATTTCAAATGTAGCCATCCAAAATTTGTTGGTAAAGCCACATGATAAGATCTCTAACTGCTCCAAATTTGGTGTCAATATCATATTTACTTTTTGAGTTATAAGCAAAAAACTGAAATTAGATGATTTTTTTTTCAACTTTTCAAATACAACCATGGCCAAAATGTGTTGGGACACTTATGGAAAACGTACACTATAGTATGACCTTATTTCCGTTATTATTAACGTGATAAAGTGGAGGTTTCTTTGGTGTCAAGCCTAAACACTTTCCTAACACCCCAACCCCCCCCCTTCCCCACCAATCAATGTTGGGTGCCACAAGGCTCGTGTGACCAAAAAAGTCGAATTCAACATTGATCGGGGAGTGGGGGCTTATTTACATTACCCTATCAAACCGTCCCAACACTTATGGCCAGCATTGTCTCTAAGGTACAAAAATCTAATTTTAAAATGTGTGTTTTGGCCCATATCTCCTCAACCATAGCTTGATTTTCATCAAATTTTACATGAAAACGGAGAAACTATTTATCTTTTCACTTATATAAAAATTATTGCATTTTCCTCATGTGATTTAGGATACGGTCACGTTTTATACGCAATATCATGTATTTTACAGTGCGTTCTGAACATTATTAGCCTATGCCAACTACGTATTTTGCGTAAAATGACGTTTTATTTTGAAAGAGTAGTGATTTAATCGCCAAAAATACATGATATTTGTTGACAGGAATTGATTGAAGTCTTTTAAAAGAGTGATTTTGGGAAAAAAATACTTAAAATTAAAAAAAAGCTAATTTTTAGAAGAAAAAAACCAAAACTTTAATCATTTTCATCGTTTGCATCAAAAACGTATGTGGTATTTGCAACGAGTATATCGTGTAAATATAATCATAGTCGGCAGGAGTAGGCTTAAATTAAATTTTATGACTGAAATTTATTAAAGCGCTTTCAAAGAAACTTATAGTAAGTATAGAAAGTAAAATATAGGTAGACATACAGAAAAAAAGAAGGACGGACATTGGCAAAAATTAATAGAACGACGAATATAATATGATGAAGGATATTGTAAAATAATAACAAAAAGAAAAGAAAAGAAATCTAAATAAATTCAGGGCTGAACCGTGTCCACTGCGCCTGTGGCAGATGCCGTATCCATTGCGCCACAGAGCTGTGTAACTTCAACAGGCTTAAACTATAATATAATGCTATTCAATCATGCATGTATATAAATATACGCTCTACACACGATATACAGTCCAAAAATACATTTTACGGCATTTGTTTCATTAACTGAATATTTATCATATAGCAGGTGTTGGCTGACATTGTGCTCCACATTTAGTTCAGTTTTTGTCCTTGATAAATGACTACGGGACAAAATCGGACGGTATACACGTCTTTAAAGAGTAAAGAATTTTAATATAATATTACTTTCTTTTTCTTTTTACAAACGTGTATATCGTTCGTTTTTGTCCCAAAATCATTTTACCCCGGCCCAAAACTGAAATATATGTGGAGCACAAATGTCAGCCAACACCTGCTATATGATAAATATTCAGTTAATGAAACAAATGCCGTAAAAGTGTGATTTGTTTGACTGTTTATCGTCCGTAGAGCGTATATTTATATACATGCATCTTGAATAGCATTATATTACAGTTTAAGCCTGTTAAAGTAATACAGCTCTGTGGTGCAATGGATACGGCATCTGCCACAGGCACAGTGGACACGGGTTCGAGCCCCTGAATTTATTTATATATCTTTTTCTTTTCTTTTTTGTTATTATTTTACAATATCCTTCATCATATCATATTCGTCGTTCTATTAATTTTTGCCAATGTCCGTCCTTTTTTTTTTCTGTATTTTGTTGCTTCATTTGTGGTAGACTGCGGTAAATTGGGAAAACAAGTGTGCATGGGTTCGATTCCTTTATTTGTTTTTTTGATCACGAGATGTTGTGATAACTTTTATTTTCTTCTATAGCTGTAATGTAACATTTTAATTGGTGCAAACAATAATTTTCCATTTTAAAACCCAAGTTTTTGACAGTTAAAGTGACGAATAGTGAACTTAGACAGGGCCAAAATATCGTTTTAAGACATTTTAAGTGACCAGTCCCTAAATTTCAAATGTAGCCATCCAAAAATTTGTTGGTAAAGCCACATGATAAGATCTCTAACTGCTCCAAATTTGGTGTCAATATCATATTTACTTTTTGAGTTATAAGCAAAAAACTGAAATTAGATGATTTTTTTTTTTTTTTTTTTCAAATACAACCATGGCCAAAATGTGTTGGGACACTTATGGAAAACGTACACTATAGTATGACCTTATTTCCGTTATTATTAACGTGATAAAGTGGAGGTTTCTTTGGTGTCAAGCCTAAACACTTTCCTAACACCCCAACCCTCCCCTTCCCCACCAATCAATGTTGGGTGCCACAAGGCTCGTGTGACCAAAAAAGTCGAATTCAACATTGATCGGGGGAGTGGGGGGCTTATTTACATTACCCTATCAAACCGTCCCAACACTTATGGCCAGCATTGTAGCATTAGCCCAACTCCTTTCTCATGCTTGTCACCACCTGCATAAATCATCTTGAAGTCATCGATTTTGAAGTCTCCATTATTTGTCCACCTGGTTTCATTTATTCCTAGTATGTTGATTTTAAGTCGGGTCATCTCTTGCTTAACATTTTCCAGCTTCCCACTCTGGTTAAGAGTTCGCACATTCCAGGTTCCAACTCTGATGATCTTACTTTTTCGCAAGATGACCTTATTGTTTCGAACAGTAGCTAGCTGACGGTCTGGGCCCACCTGCTCTCCATGGGACACCCTACCGGGCGAGGAGCCGTCCACATTATGTTCCACAGCCCCCTCACGCCGTTAGTCTCTAACATCAAATTGTGACCTTCCATGATTAATCTTGGGAAACAATAAGTGAAGTGGTATCCCGTTGCCTTCTTCACTGCAGCATTGACAGCCGTGTTTGGGGTTGCCAAAACGCCCATCACTAAATCGAGTACTGCCGATATCCTTGAATATATTAAGGAGCGCCAAGAACTCGTACTACATCGCTGCTGCTCGATGCAGGGCTAACCATGTATCAGGGTTGAGCCTGTTATTGATCCTGCCGATCCTGTTGGTGCCATCCAACATCAACTGGCCCCTAAGATTTCATGGTCCTCTTTTAGTCGGCTTTTACGACACGCAGAGATTACGCAGGAGGAATTCTTCCACAGCCCCGTCCCCAGGCTGTGAGACATCAAATAGACGAAAAATATTTACCTAATTCAATGCCTAAAGGATATAAAGGAAAGGTTTCAGCATTTAGTCCAGTTGCCACCCATACTGAATCATATGGGGATACACCTGGTCGCCTGCCGAGGAGATCTGTGTGTATGTACCCCTCAGCGGCATCAGTGAAGTCTCGATTTTCCCAGACTCAGGTGTCTCTACCCTACAGAAGTACCTGAAACAGGTATTCTGTCCTACCATGCAAACGACGCTGAAGACTAAAACTAAAAATAAGCCCTAGCCCTAGGCAACTGGATGCTGAGAAGGAGGAAGAACTAGTATAAGCAGGAAAACACATGGAGCACCCAAAGGATAATAAAACATCCAGTGGGAAACCCAGCCCTTCACGGCTATAGCCTCCCCTTAACTAAAACAGTACAATTATGAAATTAACTACACATTGTTTTAAAACTATTTCAGATTTACCAGACATTGTTTTACTTTGGCGAGCAATATTGCGGAAGACATACGTGCAACTACGCGATAGTATTTCTCCTTCAAGATTCGCGGAGGCCTTGCTACCCACTGAACGTGCGAAGGAGATCTCTGATATGGAACAAACAAAAGGCCGAGTTGATGAGGTGGATCTACTGATAAGCCAATTGCTAGAGCTGCAGACACCAAATTGGATCCACACATTCGAATCTCTCCTAAAGCAACACTACCCACCCATACTTGATGTCATCGACACGGTTCGAGATGAGTTCGTAGCTCATGATCTCTTCGCTTCTTGCAGATACAAGGTTTCCAAAATGGTTACTTCAAGAGGTGATGTGCTTGAGCTTCCCGAGTTTGGTGTGCGCGTCGAGATACCGGCAGATGCATTGGAAAAAGACGAGTTGATTTCTGTATCCGTTGTGGCAACTAGAAAGAGTCATCCACCACTTGGCAATAGATTTATTGTCGCACCGATTGTCAGATTGGAACCAGATAGTATAAAGCTACATAGACCAGTTACGTTGACTGTCAGACATTCGGGAATACACTTGACACAACAGAACCTTCAAATATGGACCAAAGAGGAGAAATATGGTATGCATAGCAGAAGTGTATAATGAATAGTAATGATAACAATAACTGATAATGCAGTGTTATTAACCCATGTCTTACTGATGTATATTTGACCACTAAAGTCAAAACCGTCTATGTAGTAAAATGTTCAATGAGAAAACCACATATGTAAAGAGTTTGTCATGTTGCATGAGACACACACACAAAAAAACGGTTCAAAATTAAGAAATTAAAAAATGGTGTTGGCTATCTGGTTATGTACAAACACTTATGTACAAACATGTAGTTTACAACTAAAAGGGAAGTAAAAGAAGGTGTGTACAAAAATAGAATTTGACCAAAATTACACATGAGGTTTATGTACTTGGGGTTAAAGTAGGTTTTGCAGTTTGTCTTTTGAATTTACATAAGAGGTTTTCATCGCCTGGCGACGGTATTATGTTTCCTCAGTTGTACTACGAGTAGCAATGGGTCTAAAAGCTTTCTCCATTCCCAATGTAACTTTTTCAGAGAAAATTTTTCATATTTTAACATTACAAATCAAAAATAAAATCAACACCGTTCCTTTGGTTTATAAGTTATCACACTTCGGATTTGTATCTAAACGCATCCTAAAAACTTATATCCGTCCTACTCTAAATCATATATTTGCAAACAAATCTTAACATTTTTTCCCAGATTTTTCAGATTTGGGTAATATGTTTGGATAATTTTAGCTTCCATACAAAAACGAAAAAAAAAATGCCAGACCCACTGAGCCTACTTGAAAGGTCCGTCCGTTCGTAGAACAGGTTTTTTTTCGTCGCCTTACAGGAAACACTGGAGCCTGGGAGAGAGAATTTGACGGAGCCGCCAAAAGAAGTGATCCAAACATATATTTAACCAACAAGTCAATCAAAATTCGAAGAACGCATTTTTGCTGGTTGTGCTTTTTTGGCTTGTGTGCAGTTGAACTACAGATTTTGCCATTTATTGAGAAGTATCTGTGCAAGCCAAAGGATACAGTAGTTAGTATGGCAGTGTATGCAGTGACAAAGGATGACGCGAAGGTGAGCAAAATATTGGACAGGAATACCATAGTAACGAGAGTGCAAATTTAACCAAATTCTTTCACCATATTGAATAAATGATTAACGAAGTCCCCAGTGGAAGGAGGACTCAAGTGTCTAAAATAGTTCTGACATGAAATGGTCCCACTCTTTAACTATGTAATTAACTCTTTGAACAAGTTCATTTGGAATGTTAGATTCAACTGTTAACATGGTTCGTTGTTAACAATTCCAGTAAAAAGGGATGTTAACTATACGCACATTGTTAGTGACGTTTCACCACTAATCAAGAATTTAAAACAAGACAGAGCTACTCCTAAAACAAAACCTACCTCAAAGCAAAAAGATATAGGTGAAAAGTCAAAAGGCATGGTTGTTGTTCACTATTTAGAGGACCTTACTAAGCGAGTTTCGCGAGTTTTCAAAAAACACGGCTTCGCAACTGCTATGAAACCACAGCGTACAATACGCAGCATGCTCGTTCATCCCAAGGATAAACTTCTCCCTCAACAAAAAGCGGAGGCGATTTATGAAATCCCCTGCAGGGACTGTGCTGCTACATATATTGGAGAAACCGGCCGTCCGTTCGGCGTCCGCTTGAAAGAACACCAAATAGAGGTGGAGAAACTTGAAACCAAACCATATACTCGAGCTAGCCGCAAATCATCTATTACAGACATTCACAAATCAGCTATCACCGACCACTTAGCCTGTATTAAATCATTCCATCAATTAGAGGGACTCCAAAGTAAATCCACCAAACAAAAATAGGCGTAGGTGCGGGTGGTGCGATCGACGCACCCCATCGAAAATAAAGTGTACTTTCAAAGAAAAGTACACTTTCAAATATATCAAAGAAAAATAAAAAACAAAGGAAATAAGTTTAAATTTGGCAAAACAGTGGCCCAAGAGGGAAAATGGTAAACTGGGTTGTTACTTTTTCAACGAAATTTCGCGCTCTTGCTAATTTCCTGGTTAAAGTGCGCGCGAAGCGCGCTAAAAATCTCAAATTTCAGACAATTTTAGCCCAAAATAAAGGTAAATTTTACTTTAAGGCCAGTGCGCGCGAAGCGAGCAAAATATTGCAATGTTACCATATTTCGGTCCAAAACATGGTGTTTTGGGGAACATACCTTATGCTATTTTAGGGGCCTGGACCCGTACCCATCTGGTCTAATGATAAATCCGGCCCTAAGTTTAAAATAGCTCAATGGTAAATGACTAAATCGGCCAATTTTGTGTCGATACTGAAAATATTCGGTTGGTGCATGCAATACAAGAAACATGTCGGACACAGCCTTCTTGACCACCTGTTTCGACTTTTCTTTTTGGGTTGGCCCTGTTATTGTTTTATTTGTTTTAGTCAATATACTGCTCCTATAGGTGCTTTTGTGCAATTAGCATTTCAAAAGATTTCTATTTCTTTGTCTTTAAGAAGTCAAGTATATTGTCGAGTATATTGATAATAATCGTGTGGCACTACATATCGTAGGCCTATGGATTCCCTCTTTCTCTTTCCCTTCTCTCCCCTCTTTTTCCTCTCTCTCTCTCTCTCCCCCTCCTTTCTCCGGCAGCTACGCCACTGTTCCTGTTGCCTATAAAAGGAAGCAGTCAGATGTGATGAGTTGCCAGTCTGATGAAACCATAAGTGTAGTGGTGAAACATAATTTTCACTGGAATTGGTCACAACGAACCATGTTAACAATATTTTATCAACTTCCGTGCATTAAGAAATCAAACTAACTCGGGCACAAAAGAGTAGAGTAAAAGCAGCATGAAGATTTTTCAAGCAAAATGAATTTTTAGAAACAGGACAGCTTAAAAATGATCCCGAATTTGTTTAAGAACTAAAATTTTAAATTTGAATACAATACATAAACACTCTTCATTGTCACTATACTTGTATTGTCACGAACTATGTCCATATATATAGTTTTATGTTTAAATCTCCGTAAAACAGGTCTCTCGCCTGTATGCCCACACTTCGAGTGCTATGTCACAATATCACGATGCACTTATCGCATATCGTGCAGCATGTAGAGTACAGTATGGCGCAGTGGATCGTAAAACACATTTTACATCGTTTTTCCGCATAAAGGGTTTTAAAAGTAACGTGTCAACAGTATCGGTAAATTTTAATGAAGCTTGCGGAAAATGTCATTTTAAATTAGCAGTATTTGTTTGTAAGTACTAATTGTTTGTTTTTTTAGATCGTAAAAGACGATATTAAAATATCTGGAAAAATGGTTTCATGCGGCATTGGAGCAACCAAGTGTTACCAATCTGCAAGATGCAAAGACCTAGTGGTGTCATTGACAAATGTTACTGACAAGAAAAGAGAAAAATGTTGGGGAATATCTTCGCCAACAGAAGTAAGCATACTTTAAAAATCGATTCATCATAGCAGTATGGTGTCTCTTAATTTCATGGATTAGAATCAACAGAAGAAGTAAGCCATCAGCCTAATACTACGGTTCAAGGACGTGCATAATTAGGTGAAAAATCCCCATGTGGTGTGAGCTGGTGAACCACACCCCTTGGCAGGAATGCCAGCTAATTAATGAATCTCAATATATACATCATGTGAGTTGTACATGCAACATCACCACATATCGTGATTACATGGAATGGACATGTTTAACATGAGAATATGGGTTCTCTAGAGTTCTCTTTTCAAGTCCAAGTAATCAAATTAGTAGTGACGTTTTACAACCTTACTGGCTCACCATCATAGTATCCAAGAAAAATCAACCGGCGCAAGTGCTAGTACTAAATACAGCCCAGTCAAGAAGAAGCAACCAGCCAGTAAGGTTGCGAAACGTCACTACTAATTGTGAGTACTAGATTTGATATGACTCTAGTAATAATTCACATTCTAACCAGATATTTATTTCCACTGTTTTAAACTTCAAGTTCGCTGCAATTTTGTTCTATTTGTGATATTTACCAATTAAGTTAATTGCAACAGAATCCATTTCACATGTATCCATGTCCCACAAATCTACACAAAAACATATCAAAAATTCTGGAAATTCGAAGTAGTGGAACAGTGCCTAATTTGCATGAATCCATAAGGATTCAGAAAAAGTATAGTTTGACCTATCCGTAAGTAAGTTCATCAGGTTTGTCAATACATATCATTGGTAAAATTTCTTATAAGTAGATGAACCTGTCTCAGACGTATTTTTCTGAGTTATAGGCAACAATGTTAAAGATAAAATGTTGGGTGCCACATGGATTTCTCCGCGTTTAAAAAAAATGGTATTGTTTTGGATGTTTCGTAACACAGGTAACATCACATAATAGGTCAAGGTCAACAAGGTCAATGGGTTTTGACTTTTTTGCCCTGTTACCCAGGTAACAAAGCATCTGAGTTATGGCAAACTGTTCTTTGTTAGAAATATTTTTTCAAACGGAACAATTTGAGACAATTTTTTTATATTAAAATTGGAGCAAGTTTAGGAGGTCAAACTATACTTTTTAAACAAAAGGAGTACATTGGTATAGGTTTTTCACCAGATTTGACCAACAATTTCCACCCCTGCAATTGCGGCCAGGTTAGATTTATGCAAATTAGGCACTTTTTCACTACTTAGATGTTCCATTTTGTGTGAGCTTTTGGGAGATGGATGCATATGAAATTGGTTGTTCCAATGTGTGGTGGTTAACGCAGGTGTTGGACTTGTCTGAAAAGGAACATGAGAATATAACTGCATTGTGATATGCACAAAAGTATGCATGAATATATGAATGTGGATCCCTATGTAATTCTATTGATCGAAATATCAAAACTCCGTATAATGGGGCCGATAGGCGAAATAGATGTTCAAATCTGGTAGAAATAATAAGGTATACCGATTACCAAAACCTATGGAAACAACACATCTGACCAGCCGTTTTGTGGAGAAATGTCATGAAGGCCTCTTAAACAGACAGGGCAGCAATAGTTCATAAAATCCCAGACCTATCTGATGAACCATTTTTAATTTATAAACAATAAGGTCAAAGGTGAAGTTTTGACCTCCATAGGAGTCAAAATGGTCACTTTCTTCACAAACGAATGCTAGGATGACTGTTCCCATCCCAAGGTCACACGGAGAAATAGGTCAAAAATTATTATGAAATTATATGTGATTAAGGTATCAGAATGAGTAGAGTAAATTCATTAATCTATAAATTGCTAATTAGTTTTCATATTGAGTGTTGATTGCCTCTTCTTTTTGAGTGTTGATTACCTAACAAAACTGCCTTATTTTAAGTGTAAAGTAAGTGTGAGAAGTGTAGGTTGTTGTATAAAATCAGAATTACATATAAAAACACAACAATTTAACTCAAATCCGCTGTTTATTTATATTCAAGTCTTAGTAAGGTTGTTGAGCTTAATGAGTGTATCGTCGTTTTTCTTTACATAGAGAATAAAAGCTGCACACTTGCAGGTAGGAGGTGGCAATGCAAGCTGTTGTTTTGAATTAGATACCCTCAAGACTACCAACAGTTTACTGGGTACATTGACTGTTACGCAGGAAGAGAACGAGAATATACCTCTTGATGTTCGCCTAGGTTACATGATGACAACGGACACAGCTGCATCAAGTAAGAAATAAGCTGTATTTTCATAATCAACCTCTATCAATGCACAGATGCATGCTTCTTTATATTCCCGTTCTTTAAAACTTGGTAGAGATACTGACAAACATTTTTGTTTCTGTTTTCTATGAGAATTGAAAATTATCTCATTTCTATGAAACTTTCGCATCCAAATGAATGAGAAATATTAATTAACGTGTCAACAACCGTCACAAAAGTTAAATTTTCTCGTTTAAAACAATGTGACAGGTATATAGCTGACACGTGTATTTCTCATTCATTTGGATGAGAAAGTTTCATATATGAGAAAATGTTAAATTCTCATACTTTTGTCCAATTCTCATCGCTTTGAAAGAAGTCTCATTACACATTTCTACTAGTGTTGTATGGTGTACTTGCTTTATAGGCTCAAAATTAGTACAACTGCAATGGTATTTTATACGTGTTATACTGTTTTCAGGTGATCCTAGGCCTGACAGTGACAATTATGTAAAAGCGTGTGAAGCTATACAAGCTCTGTGCTACCTAAGTCTTCCTACTGTTCAAGCAAGTGTGGAAAAGTGGCACCAGATTCAGCAGCAGCAAATGCAACCCTGTCTTGGGACAGCCCAATGTCTGTCAAACAAGAAACCAACACCAAAGTCTGGAGCGTGCAAACCTTGCATTGATTGGGCCAATGCTGTAGAATCCACGTTTTATCCACATGGAAAAGGAGTCCAGTGGAGAAATGTGAATGCAGCGTTATTCCATAAAGATCCTGTAGAAGTGGCCAAGGGTTTCATGTTCATTATACCACCTGGTCAGAAGTGTACGACGTTCGGTGATTTTGACATTGGAGGCATTCTGAAACTCATGATGGGTTTCGCAGATTATCACAACGGAGATCCAGCCAGATATGACAAGATACAGAAGGTACATTTTTATTTCAGTTTGTGTAAATCAAAAAAGATCAAAATCGGATAATACAACGGAAAATCTAACGTGGCGTGGAAAGCGTGGAATACCTATGGGTATTATACATGTAGATACACGTACACGGTATGCCGACTGGTATGCGTATATAGGGTGTCCCAGAAAAAAAATTACCGAGTGAACGTAAGTCGAGAAATAGACATCGGAAACAGAAAATAAAAAACATAACGACTAGCCCATTTTATTGTGCATCACATACGAAAATTTTATTTGATTCGGTTAACTGGTTGCGAAGAAATTGACGATTACACAATGCGCGTATCAATGCAGTTCATTCCAAGTTTGATCAACAGGCGGTTTATCATACTCGCTCACCGCTTCCTAAAGTTTGTGTATCTAATTAAATTTAGTCCACATTTAATCTATTTTGTAATCCAACGGTGTTATGTTATTCATGCTTTCACTGAAGATGAATAACAGTTTGCCCGAGAATGTGAAATTGGAAGCTTTCCAACATTGATTCTTTAGCTTGTGCATATATATTATATTTTAACTTTCCAAGGAACATTTGAGCCAAGAATGGCAATGAAGTTCTTACAGATTTACGTGTGATACATGCAACATTAATATTGCAGTTTTAAAAGATTTAACTTTGTATTAAAATTTCTTGGAAATATTCCAAAAAACATTAATGTGTGTGAGAAATTTTATAAGCCAGCTGGAATTCTTTATGCGAGATATTTATATCAACTTTAACGAAACAAAGTATCGAGCATCATCTTACATGCAAGCTTTCGTTTTCAATATCGTGCAGGTTTTTAAATTTAAACAAAACTTAATTAAATGTTTTGCAAGAAACAGATTGTTTAAAAAGAACGAAAAGGACTTCACCGAACAAAATATGAAGCCCATAAATAACTGCTAGTGCGCATTGTGTTGAGTGATCTTTCTTTCAAACTTGAATTGACACTTGCGTTATGTAATTCCTCATTTCTTCGCAATCAGTCAACCGATTTCAGTAACATTAGCATATAAGATGCAGAGTAAGATGGGCTACACGCTGATTTTTAGATTTTTGCGATTTTGATGTCTACTTCTCGACTTACTTTCAAATTCATTCGCCCAATAAATTTTTTCTGGGACACCCTGTATTATGTTGCTGCGTATTTAACGTTTTGTGGCCTAAAAGGATAATCCGACACATGTTAGAACTGTGTATACTTGAAAGCAGACATTTGCGATAAGTTTCTTTTGAATGCTACTCCATAAGATTATGACTTCACTGCTAAAAATGGGAGTTTGTTCATTGAACAAACTCCCATTGTACCTAGGATTTCTGTATCAAGCATAGCAAACGGCTCATATTTGATATACCCGTAAGTGCATAGCCATATAATGACGCAGTATTAAAATGGTTGTTCTGAAATATATACTTTAGTTAAGCTTAATGTGCTTTTCATTTTGTAAGGTTCTGGATATCAGAAACAGTCTGTCCCATATGAAAGTAAAGGACAACATGCGAATGTCAGACAAGCAGCTTGATATATGTTTCGATGCAATTGAGACTCTCGTCAGCTCTTTACAGGTTCATCAGCCAACTTTGAAAGCTGATGAAATCCAATCTTGCCTGAGCAAGGTAAGACAGCCCAAATAATATTTGCCTGTATATTTATCGGCAGTGATCTAATACGTTTTACTCGTAAACCTCGGTAATTAACAAAGCATAGGAAGTGCACTCTTTTTGAATTTCTACGACAAAACAAAATACGAATACCCTCATTAATATCATACATTTTTTGTATCCCCTTGGAATCAAATTTAACCTTTGACCTTATGTATTGATGAATTTATGACTATTCTCAGAACAAAAATGTTCACTTACGTGAGCTTTCGGCTTGCGGTCGCTAAGCCTTTTTCAAACTGATGTTATTGAGTCAAACCATAGCGTTCTCAATCCTTGTATATTACTGATTTTGTAAAATTATTGGGAATGCACAAAATATAGTTAATTTAAAACAGATCTGGACCTCTTTTGTACTAATCAAAGAGCCATAATCAGCAAATAAATAAATAGATAGATAAATAATAATAATAATAATAATAATAATAATAATAATAATAATAATAATAATAACAATACTACTACTACTACTACTACTACTACTACTACTACTACTACTACTACTACTACTACTACTACTACTACTACTACTACTACTACTAATAATAATAATAATAATAATAATAATACGAGTGTTTTCTAAAGTATATAGATCACCATTCATAGCGACCACGTTTTTGTGTTAATCTCGCAGATACGGCGAAGTAGCGTTACGACCGCAATGATAGTAAATGCACTTGGTGATCTCTCGGACAGTTTAAAACAGTCATTAGATGAAGGATTGAAACAGAGTGAAGCAAGAATAGTGGGTGCTCTTGGTGCAGAATTAGCTCCTCAATTGGAAGAAATTAAACAAGAAGTAAAGACCAACCAAGAGATGTTGAAGAAGATGTTAACAGGCTCAAAATAACATCCCACAAGGTAACAATAAAATGGATACTAAAACACTGTTCATACGAGATATTTGATAACCATCACCAGTTTTCACTCGCGTACATCGAACTGTGTGTGTTTGTTTTTGACTCTCTGTATTAGTGCTGGAACCATTCCTTTACTTCATCTTTATTTTTCACCATTTTGCACTTTAAGAATATGCAATGATACCTTGAAATATATAAGCCTATATTGAAGAGAACGTTTCAACTTTTTTGAACCACCTTGTATGAAGTTAGTGAATATTATGTTAATAAGGTTCCATTTATCCTTAATGTTTTGTTTTTGCAATTTCCAGGGGTGGGTGTTTTTTCTCCTAAATAAACCACAGCAAGGAAGGCTAATATTACTACAATCCCCTGCGCTTCTTTTAGAGGGTAAGGGACTGAAAATCCTATAAAAAATTGCATGTTAGTACGGTTTTTGTATTCAAAAAGTGTTGGGCTATGTTTTGTTTGTACATAGCTAGAAATTGCGAATTTTGCGAGGGCGCACTTACGTAATAATGTCATAGGTACGTCATATGTATCACTGTATTTGCTATGATTGGATAGAGTAGACCTACCTACAGTAAGCAAAATCATTAAGGTACAAGTTATGTTTACTCCCTGTATATCCTACACAAAGACAGATATGCCATAATTGAAAATTGGAACCAGCAACTAATAGATGAATCTTTTAGCTCGAATTTAAGACCCCATTCGTTAAAATCGTTTAAGAAATAAAGACACAACGATCCAAAAACCCGAGGAATATGCAAATTCAAAAGTTGCAATTTATTTCATGCTTTCACTCTTTAGAATACAAAGGTGCAACTTTAAATTTAGTCTCTTTCTTAGGTTTTAGATCATCGTTTCTTTAATTCTCAAGCAATTTCAATAAATAAAGTCTTAAATAAGAGCTAAAAAGTACATGTATTTGTCTGTTTAATTAAGTGTTAACATAACTGGTACCTTAATTCTTTGGCTTACTGTATAATAGCTATCCATCAATACCAAATACATGTAGAACAGCGAGGGGCAATGTGTTAGCGTAGCGGTTCTGATCTCGCTTTTTCTCCTCAGGGGTGTTTACTTTAATGCACAAATCCCACGCATTTACGCGTTTACCCCTTCAGATGCAAAATGAAAAAAAAACAAAACAAAAACAAAAAACAAAAAAGACTATAATACCCCTTCAGCAAATGCTGAAAGAAAACCCGGACCCATTATGTGCATTTGGTTTGCAGTCTATACTCGCTGTCAGGTTTTCTCCGGGTTTGCCGGTTTCCTTTTACATGAAAAATACTCAAACTGTACTTTCTTCTATGTTTCGGACCAATTTCCGTATTGAATATGATTGAAAATACAATGTACTGATATAGATAATGGCGCAAATTACCCGAGTAGCTGAAAGCGCCGATAAATCCTAACAAACGAACACACATACACACAATAAAACAAATACAACAGCGAAGGAGTTTAGTAAAGGGACCCCGTTAGTTAGTTTATAACCACAGAATACCTTATTAAGACCAGGATTGATTGCATGTTTATACCGGATTTGTTATCACTGCATAGACTAAGAGGAAACAATAGCTATCCATCGGTAAAAATACAACTTGAACATCATACGGGTTAGATGGGACACCGTCAGTAAAGTGGGTACCAGAGAATACCTTAAAAATGTGTGACCATACATGTATAGAATACCTTAATAAGACAAGGCTTTATTGCCCAAAACAAAAGACCCCATTGAATTCAAGGTGTTTGCAACAGATTCTTACTCAAATTTGTAAAATAATTATTTACTTGCAGATGACAGCTACCAAGATGTATGACCAGGCACTTAGCAAAGCAAAGTTTACCTCTTAGCTACTTTGAGCAGTGTCGCATCGGCAATAATTTTGTAAACAATGACCGGTTATATTGGTGAGCAGAGGGAGCTGTTACAGCCCCTTTTTAGGAGGTTATGTTTCTAAGAGATTACAAATTAAAGAAATTTATGTTCATATTTATCACAAGACCCAAACGGTTTTCTATATATATATGAATAAGTTTAACAATTTGACAGTTTCAATTTGGAGCACCCGTTATTGTGATTTTAAAATAGGTACCCAAACGCCATGTCTAACTGTTTTTAAGCTAAAATATGGTAGAATTGAATAGAAATGGCATTGACAAACTTAATGCTACTGTAGAAAATGTAAATATGTGTCCTATGATACAAAGTATTGTTTATAAGTGATTACAAATTAGTTTTCAATAAAAACAACTACGACCTGGTGTCCAAGTTAAAGGTGGGTGGCCATATTTTTTAAAACAATCTGCTTCCAAATTTTGAGTTGTTTGGCTCCAGCGGTTTTGGTTTTGATATTATAAGCAACTTGCAATAACATATAAACACAAGGATGCCATTATTATTGTGCTTTATAAGATACTTTGTTTATACATTGATCGCCCTGTTCATATCATCCCGGATAACTATAAACCGTGCCTTTGTATTATTAAAACTCTATAGGGCGACATCGTGTTTTTATGCAGTGGTCGCTACCCGCGTTTGGCGAATCGCGTAAGGCACTTCATGGGTTGTATAGGGACAGTCAATGATCAGTACCCGTGATTGATAAATCGCGTAAGGTACATCATGGGTTGTATATAGGAAATCTCAATGATCACTTCCCTGGGTTGTATAGGGACGGTTAATTGTCACTACCCGCACTTGGCGAATCGCGTAAGACACTTTGTATTTGGCCGGTTTATAGTAATATTGTATTATACACATTGATGGTCCTTTGATGGTCAGTGCAAACCCTCTTGTGCAATTATATGCTACTTGCGCTTTGCGAATCGCGTAAAGCACATCAAGTGTTGTATAGGGACGGTTACTGGTCGCTATCGGTGTCGCTAGGCACCTCATGGGTTGTGTAGGTACGGTCAAAATAAAGTCTGCACAAAGAGTAATGCAGCTGTTATAAATACGCCTATATCTTCTGAACTATGTCGTTCAATATTAACAACACAGTAGTTCTTTTAAAGAAAATACCCGATTTTAAAAGTTGCAGTTTACAGCGATCAATGGTTATTACGCAAGCATTGTGGCACGTAAAAACCTCAATTTATCTTTGCGCTGACTTAAATTCAATACAAATAGCTTTTTCAAATAAATTTTTCTTTATAAACACTGCTGTGTTGTTAATATTGAACGAAATTGGACAAATGGGGTATCAAAATGCGCGTAAATAAATCATCCTTCTTTCAATGTTGAAATATTGTGAACACAATTATTAATTCTGACGCTATAGGCGTATTTATAACAGCTGCGTTACTTTTTGTGCAGTCTTTAGTTGCTACATACGCTTGCCAAATTGTATATGGCCGGGCAATGGTCGCTACCCGCGGTTCATAGTAATCCTGTATTCATCAGAACGTTGAAGTGACGACGATTGTGTAAACATTCAATAATATGATTTTGTAAAACTGAAAGAGTCAGTCCATTTTGAGACTCAGATAGGCACTACGCGGTCGTCTGAAGATACTGAAATTAAGTCACCGCATCAGAAAGTTAAAAACGATGGGTGCCATGTTTTGTGTGCCATGTTTTGCGGCACAATATTTTGATGACCTATATTTTTGTATATGTTCACACATATTGATGACCATGATTGAATATTGTTTAATTTTCATTGGTTTACATGAATTTGCAGTAACCTATACTTTTATACAATTTGTTTATACAATTTAGACTAGAAGCCACTTGTATGTTTATTGAGTAATATGTTTTTCTATACAATGGAACTGTAATGGTATCTATAATGTAAGAGATACTGTGAATGCCAACATGCAAAGAATATATTAAAGCCATATTATAACATTTGCTGAGGAAGACGCCCTCACTGAATTTTTAAAATTCCTTTTTTACACGATTAAATTGTACTTTATTAAACCAATATACCCTGCAAAAATCAAGACTCTAAGTGCTGTAGTTTTATCAAAATCCGTGATTTTGAATTAAAGGCTGATTCAGCGCTTTATTATTACGATGGAATTATTAGTCGAACGCATACACGATGTTCATAACACACAGTACGTCACGGCGTGCGGGACGGTGATATACACAACAAAGGGTCGTACCACAGCATGACCGAAGGAGTGGTACGTATTGGCGACATGTGCGCTGGTAGTAAATTCCAATTTTCTTTGCTTTGCCGTAGTTAAAAATAAAAGGGGATATATCTGTCAGTAAAAGCTAACATATTATGGCAAAGAAATGCTAATCTATTTTGTTTGAAAATGTTATAATATTGCTTTAACTATTTTTAAACTATGTATGATGTACTGTACATGTCACTTAGTGATTGTATAAGATTGTACTCGTCGTCAAGGTAATTTCTTAAGCTACTACATAAGTTTTGTTTTCTACAAGCGAAGATATTGCCAATTGTGTAAAGTAGTCCTAAAACAGATTGGGCCACTTTCGTGTCTTTGAGTTGAATCATGAACCAACTGGTCGTGCTCTTAAGATTTGAAGTTGTATTTTAATTGATGACTTTGAAATAAATATCATATTATTTATTTACTAATTTCAATTAAGTTAGTGAAAGAAAAACGTCAAAAACCTTTGCTTTTGTTCCGAGATCTTTGACGATAAGCACGCGGTACAAACTTGATGTGCGAAATTGGCAAAAAGTGTTCCAACTCGGGCGATTAAGGGCTGGGGTATGAACGTTTGGGCAGTATTTATTGTGGGACATTGGAACACATCAGACATATCGAATTGCATTCTAAATACGAAGAATGTCCTTCTGATATCAAATAATTTTGATTTTTTGAAATTCGCAATGTAATACACATTTTATGGCAAATCATTAAAAATTGATATTTTTTATATTTAACAGTACTCGAAATAAACTTTATAAATCTGATGATTTATATTTGAAGTGTATGTAGGTGGGATGAAAACCCGACGATCAATTGACAATTTTGACCTTTCGTATCGAAGATATGGATTTTTTCCCAAAACCCAAAATAAAAAAGGTCTTTTTGGGAAAAAAATCCATATGTTCAATATGAAAGGTCAACATTTTCAATTGATCGTCGGCTTTTCCTCCCAGCTACATACACTTTAAGAATATATCATTACATTTATAAAATTTACTTCGAGGACTGTTATATCTCAAAAATGTGAAAAATATCAAATTTTATTAATTTGTCATAAAATTGGTATTATATCGTAAATTTCATAAAATGAAAATTATTTGATATCAGAAAGACATTCTTCGTATTCAGAATGCAATTCGATATGTCTGATGTGCTCTCATGTCCCACAAAAATACTGTCGAAACGCTCAAAACGCTCATTCCAGTTCCCTTAAGTAAAATCGGACATAGAATTTGAACCTGAACTAGGAAAGACACCAATTAAAGATGTTACTGATTCCACTGCATATAACATTGTTGCCATGATGTTGTTATTTTTTTCTGAGAAGCGAAATTGCAATTGTATAATTTTTATCGTTACATTGTATTTTTGTATAATTAATTATGTTTCTTCATTTTGCTCATATATTGGCCTCAAGTATGATTCACATGTAGATTTAGTATACGTGTTACTGCCACTTTGGAAAGAAATGGCTGCTGAATCAATATCAGTACTGTTAACTCTGTCTTTTTATATTTCATAAAATCTCACACCACGAAAATGCCAGTCTCACAGTGATGTTTACTAAATTTGTCTTTAGTCATGGTATCTTCACAAGTGCGACTCAGTTCTTAGTGACAAATATAATGGTTGAAATCAGCCCTTTGCTGATCTCTCTGACAAGCAAAAACAATAGTTTGCCATATTTATTTTTTTACGACTGGCTCGCGATGTCCATGATTTCTGGGAATTACATACTCTACATGCAAAATCATGCCAGACTTTCTTGACAGAAAATAGAATAAAAAGGTGCTTAAAAACCTTAAAAATTCGAATTCACACGTCTGTCCAAACTGTATCCAAAATCATATGGTCATCAATTAAGTAAAATTCTTTTTTTTTTTTCGTGAATTGACACAGGCAATTATTTTAATGACATTCAATCATATTTCTATTTGGTGGTGTGAGATCTTAAGGCTTGTTTAACGTTTGTAATTACCATGACAAATGTGTGATATCCCTTAGTAAAACAATCTTTCTTAGATTAAGCAAGTCCTTTCTTAACACTCAATAAATATGACTTTACGACGGCTTTGTGATAGCGATGTATCCTATATCTAAATTGCCTTATTCATCGGTATACATGTTTGTGTTATTATTTTAGTTTTTACTAATTACACGAATCTAAGAACTTGATGAGAAACAATGTGTCAACTATCATAAGTTAACTCTCACCAGGCGTGAACGTGTTCTTATTTGGTGTTATTTGATCAGTTGTGAAAATATTCCATGCAAAATGATGCTGGAGTTTCTTGACAGAAAACAGAATAAAAAGAATGCTTAATTAAAATCAATTAAATTCAGTTTCGCACTTCTGTCTTCTTCTGTGTCTTCTGTCCTCTTACGCGTAACCATCTAGACCAATGAAATCTGGACGCGCAGACCAAGATCTTATTCGTGTAAGAAGTGCCTTTAAGTGATGGACGGTATGCCAATTTGACTGACTGGCAATACCGCGGTCTTTTACTTCTGACCCAACTGCATTTAATCTGAATTCATGAAAAAATAATTACAGTGTCTAGAGTTAGACAAAATATATATTATTAATAATTTTATGCGAACATTATAATTTGTCCATGTAGTGCTCATACACAAGGTAAGGTGTGTTCGAAAATGCCTCCTTTACGATTGCCAGTGACGACCTCTCCTTATCCTCGGTACGCCGCCAAAACTATCGCACATCGTCCATCACTAAATCGCAAATCTAATACATTTTTTATACTTTTTCCATAAGTGGGTTGTAAGAGTCACTTATCGCCGACGAGCCGTCTGTGTGCCGACATACCAAATAAAATGCGGGAGCAAAGCAAACAATGTTATATCAGAGGTTGCATGTAGGGGCCCTGTGCATTAATGCGTTGCCCTTTCAGACAAACGATGGTAACAATGCATCATAGTATGAGAAATGTGATATTAAGTATATAAAACCCGAAGAAAATGCTTACCAAGGCCGATGGCGGCGGATTAAAAACCTGGGAAAATAGGAGCCGAAAATGTTGTGGCGTAAATCTGAACAAAAACGGCGGGGAAAAATAAGCGGTGATGGCGGTGATATCACAATCATTTGTCTTGAAATATCTTGGTGCCAGGATTTTATCGGCCATTTAATCGCATTGGTTTTTTTAAAATTAATATTTGCTGTGTATATAATGTATTTATATCAATGAACAATGATTTGGTATGTGCAAATCCGTTTTATTTATTTATTTATTTGTTGCGACAGAGAGATAGGGCCAAATTTCCCTGAGAACCAGCTCTTGTCCCATAACTATGAATGTCAGATCAGAAACAGTATTAAAAATATTGCTCAGATTTGAAGGGTAAACTGCCTGTAAGACTTTTGTAGACCATAATATTAAGGTGTTTCAAACGACGATCACAAAGTTTTTCCCAGCTCAGTCTTCTTAATAAAACATCAGTTGGAAAACGACGTGGAAGACCGAGAATGACTTTACCAGCAGTATTTTGAAGTACTTTCAATTTAGACAATAAAGTAGTGTTGGCATTACCCCATACCACATCACAATAATCAAAGTGTCGAATAATTAAAGATTTGTACAACATGACAAGAGTTTTTGTTGGCAATACATTACGTACCCTTCTTAGAAGACCAATACGCTCGTTGAGTTTTAAGACAACTTTGTCAATATTTATAGACCAGGTAAGTGATGGGTCAAACCAAACACCAAGATATTTAAATTGGTCAATTTGTTCTATTGGCTCACCTCTAATTTGAATGTTGAGCGTATCTTGGGTACGGGCAAGCTTTTGTTGAGTGCCAAAAAGCATGGAATTTGTTTTTTTTTTTTGACTTTGAGAGTGAGATAGTTGATTTCTAGCCGCTGAGCAACATAAGAAAATTTAGAATTCAAAATTCTGTTAATTGTATCAACTGTCTTTCCCCTGACGAAAATATCATTATCTTCTGCATATAAATCTACTCTACAATCAACACTCTTTAGGATGGTTGGCAAGTCATTGATATATAGGGTAAAAAAGAGGGGCCAAGAATGGAGCCCTGTGGGACCCCAAACTTTACAAGGGCCTTACTAGATAAGTGATTATTAACTCTGGTGACTTGAAACCGGTCAGATAAATAGGATGAGAATAATTCGAGTTCCAAACCATGTTCCGACACTTGCAAGCTTATTAATAACCACTTCATGGTTGACCGTATCGAAGGCTTTTTTCAGGTCGAGGAAAATAGCACCAGTTAAATAGCCTTTACTTTATTATCTAGGATTTAGTCGCAGACATCAATGAGACACGTTTGTGTTGAGTGTTTAGGTGTGCAACCAGATTGGAGACAGGGTTTGATAATAATCAATATATTGATACAACTGATTATGAACATTTTTTTTTCGAAAACTTTCATGCAATCTGGAATGACAGATATAGGCGTAAAGTTACTTGTGTCCATTGGATCACCGTCATTAAAGATAGGTGAGACACGACTTAGCTTCCATGCCGATGGAACTATGCCAGATGAGAGACTCAGATTCATTATGCAGGCTGAGCTAGGTGATCGTGACCAATCTTGAGGAGCTTAGGGCTGGTTCCATCAGCAAGGTTGACCTGGTTCGTTGTCACTGCAATGGCATCAGCAAGCTTTTTACCTAGGTTTGAAAAGGAAGTATGGAATTTATTAGCAATGTCATCACCATCATTAATTACATCATCATCAACTTTGACACTGTGAATGGGGGTTTGTTGACTACCAGGAATGATAGTTTTAATTGTTTTCCATAATTTACGAGAGTCGGTGCCAGCATCTTTAATTGAGGACTCAAAATATTCCCTCTTCAGTTTCTTTGCCATGTTGTTCAGATTGTTTCTAGCTGCCTTAAAAATGACGAATAAGTTTTTTCCAGCTCCATTCATTTGGCTTTAGACCATCACAGTTGAAATCACCAATACACAGAATTTCAGCAGGTGTCTTTGATGTTACACTGAGACCATCTTATATTTTGGTTTTGTGCATAAGAAAATTATTTTACTGTATATCTAGCCTGATGAATCTATTTACATTGTGTAACTGAATATGGTTTTTCTTACATCACATATTAAATGAATAAATAAGATCATGCGTTCAACCCTGGATGGCTTTTCTTAATATCATTTTTGGACAGTGGAATATCGTCAGGGCCGGATTTACCATTGGGCCAGATGGGCCCAGGCCCAGGGCCCCAAATTCTGTTTAGCCCCAAAACCATGATTTGGGCCAAAATAGGTAAAATTGCCAAATACCACTTTGCAGTACTGAGGAATTCCTGCAGGAAACAGCATGGACAAATCCAGCAGGTGTTTATTGCTGACATCCAGCGGATGATGACAACGGTCTTTACAAGTATAACATTGTAAATATCGATGTATTTATATGAATGTGCAAATCCATTTTAGTAAGCCCGCCGTCACCGCACATTTTTCCCGCCGTTTTTGTTCAGATTCGCGCCGTTTTGTAAACTACAACCCCATATAAAGAATTTTATGACCAGCCCCTGTAATGCGACTATTCTAATACATAAATCATTATCCTGAAATGCAGGCACTTTATGCAGCAAGACCTGGGGGGAATAATTGGCAACTTAGGAAAACGTACTTTAATTTCCGCCCAATATTGATATTGTGTGAGAGAAGAAGTTTTTTCTCGTATTTTCCGGGCAGGCTGTTCCAGGTGGACGGTCCAGCAGCTGTAAATGACTTTATCACCACAGGTTAACTTGCACATGGGAATGTTTAGGAGAGTTCTGTCCATGGCAGATCTTGTAACAGGGCCACTGGAAGGTGTTGGCTTAAGACTAATTGTTTTGGGAAAAGATAACTAAGTCTTACTGTTTTTACTGTTAACTAAGTCTTACTGTTCTTGAATACCGGGAACTAAAAGACTGTGATACTCTCATAATATCACCAGACGGTAAAATGCAAAGGCATATGTTCTTCATTTTAGTTGTTTTTTAAATGCAATCGGTAACAAATTAATTAGCTCCATTTTAGAATATAATATATATAATATAAAAATATAAATTACCCTTTTTCCCCCTCAAAATGAAAAACAATATTCAGGGTCGGTAGTAGATAAGCTGATCAAACAACTTTTCATTTGGCCGGATGCCTGTCAAATTCTCGTTCATCGTGTTCATAGTCATAATTTTTTTTATACCGGCTGATATTGAATATTAAACATAATGAACTTTCAAACAGAGTCAAAGTCCAGTGTTGATTCGCATTCTGCTTCAATAACTGCTATATGGACCACTTATATAGATGGATATAGGCCGTGCCGCTTTACTCGAGTTTAGTTGCATGTCGGTAAGTAATGCATCTATACAGCATAAATATATTTGTCGAAAATTACGATTATTATTTCATATCATTTCATTTTATTCACCAGTAAACATTTAAAAATGCATATATTGCACATTCAAAAACACTACATCGAAAATACATTTAGATATTTAAAACGATTTATAAGCACATCATGTGGGAACTGAGCAACCTGGCCTGTTACTAAAGATTGCACAATAAGTAACGCAGCTGTATAAATACGCCTACAGCTTCAGAACTAATAATTGTTTTTATAATATTTTACATAGAAAGATGAAGCATCCAAGATCCTTCTAAGGATGTGTATCTGCTGGGCACAGCTTCGCCAATGGATAGATATAACAGGGGGTCTCTTCCAGTGATACTAAAATAAGTACCAACATTCACACGATTGATAATCGAAAAAAACCCACAAGACATGATAATCTAAAAACACGAGACATTTGACATAATGGAACGGGTAACAAAAACTCTGATGAAAAAAGGTACCTAGAAATTTCTTTCAACGGTTATATGGACACTTATTTGAATAGCATCGTTTGTTACGTTTATAGGGAAGGAAACACTCGACATGGATAGAAAAATACGTGCACTGATAGACACAGCCAAAGACTGGAGCATGACGTTTATAGGAAAGTTAACCCTCGGTATGAATAGAAAAATATCTACACTGATGGACGCAGCCAAAGACGGGAGAGCTAATAAGGTGAAGGAGCTGATAAAGGAGGGTGTACCTGTCGACAGTACTGACAATGTAGGTGTAATTATAATCACAATGCAGGGTGTATCAAAATGATTGGTACTAATCAATTTCTGGTATGGACAAGACAACATTATATGTATATCTATGTTATAAAAGGTCATGAAACTCATATTGTTGTCAGTTTTTAAGGGTAGACGAGGTATTGTTGGTCGAAGCAACCTAAAAATCGATTTTCATTATCTATATCAATATACTATTGAAAATTAACGCCTTGATGTTTTGCAAAAGTTCATTCTACAAATCATATACTTTGCAAACTTACTTAATTTATTGTTGTTAATGAGTTATGTACGTTTTACAAAAGTGTTGCTGTTTCAGCCCTCTTTACAACGTAACTCAAGAAACGCAGCACCTATAAAAGGATTTACCATTGGGCCAGATGGGCCCAGGCCCAGGGCCCCAAATTCTGTTTAGCCCCAAAAACCATGATTTGGGCCAAAATAGGGTAAAATTGCCAAATACCACTTTGCAGTACTGAGGAATTCCTGCAGGAAACAGCATGGACAAATCCAGCAGGTGTTTATTGCTGACATCCAGCGGATGATGACAACGGTCTTTACAAGTATAACATTGTAAATATCGATGTATTTATATGAATGTGCAAATCCATTTTAGTAAGCCCGCCGTCACCGCACATTTTTCCCGCCGTTTTTGTTCAGATTCGCGCCGTTTTGTAAACTACAACCCCATATAAAGAATTTTATGACCAGCCCCTGTAATGCGACTATTCTAATACATAAATCATTATCCTGAAATGCAGGCACTTTATGCAGCAAGACCTGGGGGGAATAATTGGCAACTTAGGAAAACGTACTTTAATTTCCGCCCAATATTGATATTGTGTGAGAGAAGAAGTTTTTTCTCGTATTTTCCGGGCAGGCTGTTCCAGGTGGACGGTCCAGCAGCTGTAAATGACTTTATCACCACAGGTTAACTTGCACATGGGAATGTTTAGGAGAGTTCTGTCCATGGCAGATCTTGTAACAGGGCCACTGGAAGGTGTTGGCTTAAGACTAATTGTTTTGGGATATGATAACTAAGTCTTACTGTTTTTACTGTTAACTAAGTCTTACTGTTCTTGAATACCGGGAACTAAAAGACTGATACTCTCATAATATCACCAGACGGTAAAATGCAAAGGCATATGTTCTTCATTTTAGTTGTTTTTTAAATGCAATCGGTAACAAATTACTTAGCTCCATTTTAGAATATAATATATATAATATAAAAATATAAATTACACTTTTTCCCCTCAAAATAAAAAACAATATTCAGATATTATTAGATAAGATATTAGATATTAGATAAGCTGATCAAACAACTTTTTTATTTGACCGGATGCCTGTCAAATTCTCGTTCATCGTGTTCATAGTCACATTTTTTTTTATACCGGCTGATATTGAATATTAACTTTCAAACAGAGTCAAAGTCCAGTGTTGATTCACATTCTGCTTCAATAACTGCTATATGGACCACTTATATGGATGGATGTAGGCCGTGCCGCTTTACTCGAGTTTAGTTGCATGTCGGTAAGTAATGCATCTATACAGCATAAATATTTGTCGAAAATTACGATTATTATTTCATATCATTTCATTTTATTCACCAGTAAACATTTAAAAATGCATATATTGCACATTCAAAAACACTACATCGAAAATACATTAAGATATTTAAAACGATTTATAAGCACATCATGTGGGAACTGAGCAACCTGGCCTGTTACTAAAGATTGCACAATAAGTAACGCAGCTGTATAAATACGCCTATAGCTTCAGAACTAATAATTATTGTTTTTATAATGTGTGACCATCCTCCACAACTGAGCCCGGATGTCGCCAGTGCCACTATTGAGATATGCTCCATTGAACTTAACAATAAACAATAGGTGACAAAGGATTTATTGACTGTTTTATTGATTTTTCACTACTTAAATGTCAAGTACTAGACATGATATACATCATTTTAAAGCTAATTTCAAGCAGAATAGTTTGGTTGAATATCTCAAAAATGATGATTGGCGACTTCAGGGCTCAGTTGTGCTGGATAGTCACATATTTCACATAGAAAGATGAACCATCCAAGATGCTTCTAAGGATGTATATCTGCTGGGCACAGCTTCGCCAATGGATAGATATAACAGGGGGTCTCTTCCATAGATACTTAAATAAGTACCAACATTCACACGACTGATAATCTAAAAATAACCCACAAGACATATGATAATCTAAAAACACGATACATTTGACATAATGGAATGGGTAACAAAAACTCTGATGAAAAAAGGTACCTAGAAATTTTCTTCTGTTTTCAACGGTTAAATGGACACTTATTTGAATACTATTGTTTGTTGACGTTTATAGGGAAGGAAACACTCGACATGGATAGAAAAATACGTGCACTGATAGACGCAGCCAAAGACGGGAGCATGACGTTTATAGGGAAGTTAACCCTCGGTATGAATAGAAAAATATCACTGATGGACGCAGCCAAAGATGGGAGAGCTAATAAGGTGAAGGAGCTGATAGAGGAGGGTGTACCTGTCGGCAGTACAGACAATGTAGGTGTAATTATAATCACAATACAGGGTGTATCAAAATGATTGGTACTAATCAATTTCTGGTATGGACAAGACGACTGCCGCATCAACATGTATACACCTTATATGTATATCTATGTTATAAAAGGTCATGAAACTCATATTGTTGTCATTTCTGAAGGCAGCTAATGTTGAATTTGGAAGAAGCAGGTGTTTCAATAAAGAACACAGCGGATGAGTATCAATCAATTTGATATGTACTAATAATTATACATACATCATTTTACAACAAAGTTAGCAAAATGAGTCAATACACATTTTGACAAATGTGTAAAAAAATAAGGCAGACAGAAATAAATATAACTAAAGAAAGAACAGCTAGCTATACAGGGTGTCCCAGAGAAAATTACCGAGTGAATAAAATTTACCATAAGTCGAGAAGTAGACATCAAAAAAAAAAATTAAAATGTAGCGCATAACCTATTATATTGTGCATTACGTACGAAAATGTATTTGATTCGGTTGACTGGTTGCGATTACATAATGCGCTCATCAATGCAGTTCATTCCAAGTTTGATCACAGGCGCTTTTTTCATACTCGCTCACCGCTTCCTAAAGTTTGTGTATCTCAATCAATTCAGTCCACATTAGCTATTTTATAAACCGACGGTGTTTTGTTATTCATGCTTTCACTTAAGATGAATAACAGTTTGTCGAGAAAACTTTGATGTCTGCAATTGGGAAGCTTTCCATCTCTAATTCTTTAGGTTGTGCAAATAATGTTATATTTTAACTTTCCTAAGAACATTTGAGCCAAGAATGACAATGATCAAGTGCTTACAGTTTACGAGTGATTTCTTTATTTATTTTAACTTTCCTAAGAACATTTGAGCCAAGAATGACAATGATCAAGTGCTTACAGTTTACGAGTGATTTTTGAATTAATGCAACATTAATGGTTTTAAAGTTTTAAAAGATTCCAACTGTGCATTACAATTTCTACGAAATATTCCAAAACTTAAATGTGGGTGACAGCTGGAATTCTTTTATGCAATAATTTTTTTTGCAACATTTATATCAAAATTAACGGAAAAATATATTTACAAGTACAATTGAGTACCGAGCATCATCTTTAAAAAGCTTTCATTTTCAGTATTGTGCAGGTTTTCAGATTTGAACAAAAGCTAATTAAATGTTTTGCAAAAAACAGATTGCTTAAAAAGAATGAAAAGGATTTCACAGAACAAAACATGAAGCCCATTGACAGTTAACCACTATAGTGCGTATTGTGCGGAATGATCTTTCTTTCAAACTTGGAATGAAGTGAATTGTACAATCTTTGGCAATTAGAAAATACTGTTGTGACATGATGCTTACATCAACGTCAAGGGAGCATCCTAGCTATTAAATACCGTTTGTTTCATTCATTTTAGTTTCGGCAATCCATAGATCTGCTTCACTAAACACAAATGTATGAAAACCCTTTTGTGCCACTTTTTTGAAAATTGGATAGAGTGTTATATCCAAATACCTGTACAGAACAGTTAATAAAAGAACATTTATTTGTAGGATTAGAAATGATTATGTAATAATTGCTCAGTAAATTTCCAGTATTTGTTTGTCTTTTAACATGTCTTGAGTAACAAAGAGAACAGTATTTGCCATGATTAAGTCACTGACATGACATGTACATTTTATTTAATTTTACAGCAGAATGTGAACTATTTTCTTATCTTTTAATCTGTTTTAATTAGGAAAAGAGAATCATTGTACTGTATCATGATAAAACAGTAAAAACAATTTTATATTGTTGTGTAATCGATGCATTCTTTTGATTTCACGAAGGAACTCTTGATAAACTTGATGCTATCATTGATTAACATGTACGGCCCTCTTCCCTAGTAAAAGTGGCACAATTGTGATTTTACCCTTTCGTTGTTAACTATTCATATCTCGAGATTAAAACAAGCAAGTTGAACAGTACAAACGGTATTTGAGAGCTAATAATGCGCCCTTGACGTTGATGTAAGCATCGTGTCACAACAATATTTTCTAATTGCCAAAGAAGGCGCTTTATACTTGTACATTTTTGTCTTACCTAAAATTATTCTCTCCTCCATGCCTTTAGGCTTATATTCCATTTTTCTCTTTTGCTAATGTTACTGTTTGTTTACTTCCTCCTAGGTGTACGATTTTGTCTTTTGCCTATCCAATATTGATATAAAATTGGATGGTTGAGGGTGGTGGGTGAATCTTGACCCGAGACATAACAAGTTATTGGGTAATGGGTCAAGGTCACCCGAGGTCATCCAGGGGTCATCTGAGGTGAAATTAGTAAAAACTGTCGTATGGGCATAAAACTTTATTGAGTACAGCCACCATTTAGAGCCAAATTTTGGGAAGGTTATTTCGGGGTTACCAGGGGTCATCTAAGGTCAAATTAGTAAAACTGTCATATGGGCATGAAACTTGGTGGGTGCAGTCATCATAAGCCAGGTAATCGCGACAGCCGAGAACCGCCAAATACGGGTGACCATCTAGTTATTATTATTTATCTATTATGGAACGATGAGTTACATGATTCAAGTCATGATCCAGACAGGATCACCTTAAACTGACTAAACACTAATTACATTCCTCTACATGTTGCTGATGTTATTGTTTGTTTCCTTCCTCCTAGTTTGGCAAGTCACCACTGCATTATGCCTCCGAGCACGGACACGGTGACGTCGTACAGGTGTTAATAGACCATGGTGGAGATGTCAATATCGGAAACGAGGTTGGTATTATGGACCATGGTGGAAATGTCAATATGGCAGATGTGTATTAAACAGCATTTCCTTTAAACCGACTAAACACTATCACATTCCCATACATGTTGCTGATGTTATTATGTGTTTCCTTCCTCTTAGGATGGCAAGTCACCACTGCATTATGCCTCCGAGAACGGACACAGTGAAGTCGTACAGGTGTTAATAGACCATGGTGGAAACGTCAATATGGGAGAGGAGGTTTGTATTATTATTATTATGATTAAAAAGAACCTTTAACCGCGAAATGTGGATATCCAATTAGTTTGACCTGCAGGGCTACTACAAAGAAGAACTAACCGCAAAGTATGGATATCCAACAAGCTCAAACTATAAATTAGCCCCCGAAAGAGAACAGGACTTGAAGAATGAGGAAAATTATGGGATAAAAAGTAAAAATAAAGTAAGGTTGTGGTTATAATAATAGTAATAATATTTATTTCAATTGCCATAAATTACAAACATGAAAAAACATTAAAAACAAGTTAAATGACAATCCAGGAAAGAAGAAATAGACTAAACAGTCCAAGCACAATGTGTTCTTCTTCCTGATTATATTAAAGTACATATAATAATAATAATAATAATAATAATAATAATAATAATAATAATAATAATAATAATAATAATAATAATATAGATACAAGATACGCATTAATTAAAGCAAAAACATTTGTAGAAAAAATATGACATAACTTATGCACACAGGATATTGCCTTAGAGTGGGCCTACAAAAAATTCAGACAAATAAACATGCATATATATGAAAAACATAATTACATCATAAAATGTTCTTTACATCTGGCCTTAAACAAGGTAAGGGAGGGCGCAGAGCGTACATCAGTGGGAAGTTCATTCCACAAATGTGGAAAGGAAACAAAAACAGAGTTGAAAAAGGCATTGATATGAGAACTACAGTGGAGATACCTAAACTCCTTAACCTTAGAAGGCTTGAAAAATTGGCATAAAGAAGAAGGACCAATTCCATTAACCAATTTAAAGCAGAAGATCAACCTCAACAAATCAAATAAGTCGCATGTTTTAAGTAATCCAAATTTATCTAATCAAGACTCATATGAAAGATCAGAAGGACGCCCCTTCCTATACATCAAAACTTTAGAAATATTTCTCTGACTCTTATCTAACCTATCAAGCAGGCCAGTCTGACAAGGATTCCAAGTAACAGCACAGTAAGTAAGATGAGGGAGTATCATTGCTTTAAATAGATGCAGAAGAGCACTGAAGTGCATATGGCGAGAAGTACTGATGACAAAACCAGTTAGGCGAGAAACCTTTTTACAGATTTTATCAACATGTGAAGAGAACGATAGGAAAGAATTGAAAACAACACCAAGCAGTTTATACTCATCACAAACCTTAATTGGAATACCACCTAACTTGTATGTAAAAAGACTGCAAGCCCTAAACCTCGAAAAATGAACAACAGCACACTTAGAAGCATTCAGGGGGAGTTTATTCTCAATGGTCCACTTGTGAATTGTGTCAAGATCTTTCTGCAGTGCAACTTGATCCTCAAAAGTTCTAATAGAACGTACAAGCGTATGGTCATCAGCAAATTGAAATAAGGCAGAGGACAGGTTGTCAATAATGTCATTTACAAATAACAGAAACAAGATGGCCCCAAAACAGAACCTTGAGGAACACCCGTTTTCTACCAGAAAGGAATCTTTGAATCCAGTTAAGCACATTATTCCTGATACCATAGTAATGAAGCTTTTGTAACAAAATTGTACGATCTACTCTATCAAAAGCAGTACTAAAGTCAAGAAAAATCCCATCCACCAAATTACAATATTTGCTGTTATCAAGGTTACCACTGAAAAAATGATAAAATTTAGCCAACATCTGCTCACAATTCATACCATGTCGAAAACCAAATTGATTATCTGAAAGAATACCATGGTCATCAAGATAACCAAGAAGACGTTTGCAAACCAATCTTTCCATGACCTTACAGAGGATTGCTGTTAAGGAAACTGGCCTGTAACTCGAAATAGCATTCTTAGGCTTACCAGAGCCTTTGTAAATAGGCACAACATTTGCACACTTCCAAGCAGACGGAATTTCACCCTTTGAAATACATTCATTAAAAAAGTACACAAAACAGGAGATAATTCACTTGCACATGATTTTAAGAAAACAGGAAGAATACTATCATGACCGGGAGACCTGTTGGTATCAAGACCCTTAAGAATATCAACAACTTCATCAACAGAAAACATGTCAAAGGAGAGACAAGCTCCACCATGAGAGGGGAAGAGTCAGAAAGAAAAGGTTTGGGTTTATGGTTATTTATTATTTAATTATTGCGAATCATGATTCAGACAGCATTTCCTTTAAACCGACCAAGCACTATCACATTCCCATGCATGTTGCTGGTGTTATTGTTTGTTTCCTTCCTCTTTAGGATGGCAAGTCACCACTGCATTATGCCTCCGAGAACGGACACAGTGACGTCGTACAGGGGTTAATAGACCATGGTGGAAATGTCAATATGGGAGAGGATTGTTATTTAATATTATGATTAAAAAAGAACCACTAACCGCGAAATGTGGATATCCAACTAGTTTGCCCCGCAGGGCTACAAAGAAGCACTATCCGCGAAATATGGATATCCAACAAGCTTAAACTATAAATTAGCCCCCAGAAGAGGGCGGGGCTTGAAGAATGAGGGAAATTGTGGGGTAAGAAGTAAAAAGAAGTAAGGTTATGGTTAGGGTGTAGGGTTAGGGGTTGGGGTTCGGGTTAGGTTTCGGGTTACGGTTAGGGTTTAGGGTTATGGTTATGGTTTATAATAATTATTCATAACCTCATGAATATGCATGATGCGTGTGATCCAATCATATTTTATTATTTGTGAAAACGCGAACGCAATTCGAGGTCATTAATATCTCACAATTGACTCCGGACGCGCAACAATGACTTCCGCGTCTGACGTAGCAATCAAAACATGGGGTGATCGGGGCCCCGAACATGGATAAAGAATTGGCATCATTGCGAATTGCAGCGTCCAATTCAAATGGCGACTACCTTCAAAAAAATAAATAAAAGCAGCCCCGATCACAGCAGGTAAGCCAATAAATATGCACACACATTCTAAACAAAACAGGGTCCTGTTTTGAATGAATATTGAATAAATATAAACAATTTTTCCTAATATGTTTGTCCCTGTGTTACGTTGATCGAGTGAGCTCCCGGAGTGAGCTTTACGATAGGTCTCAGCTGCTCCCGATCCCGGCATCTATTGCTGTCAATGATTGCATCGTATGACGTGACTCAAAACAAATACAATTGGGGAATCCCAAACAGGAAAAAAACAAAAGAATAGACGAGTCACAACAACAAGAAATAGCAACAACAACAGGAACCAAACGATATTACAAGTGACATCCCAGTGAAGGTGTAAAAATACAAATTTGTTATTGTGTACTTGAAGGATATTTAGTCATTAAAATTGCCAATTAGATATTTTTGAAATGAAACATTTCTTCTACCGGTGAGTACATTCCTCTCTTCGAGAGTATCGTCGTACTGTGTGCAGTGCAAATGTGAACGAGCGGGAACACGGCTTGCCCCCAAAACAAAAAAAAACCCAGGAAAACAGCAGTATGGTGCATGGTGGACTATTGACAAAACTGGAAAATAAACCTTATATTTTGTTTGTAAAATAAATTACACGTCCGGCTTTCGGCTTTAAAACCACTAACAAAATCTGAATCTTGATTTGTATTATCATCCAGATGAGAAAATTACTGAATAGGCCTATTTATTATTTTGTATGGTAATTTGAAGCTCAAAATATCATTCATGGCCCTATAAATAGTTATGAAGCTCAAAATATCATGGCCCTATAAATAGTTATGCTGGCCGGGCATACTGGTTGTTCTTTCCCATGTTCCTGACAATATAAACGATTAATTTCTTCAGGTATTTATTCACAATCATTTTGTAAATGGTAGGTATAACAAATATCATGTAGCCGAAACATCATGGCACAGGGGGCCTAGCATGCTAGCTAGGCCTAGCATTTGTTGTTCCTCACCATAGAAAGTCAGTCATCGTAGTAACGGAGGTGTGACGATGTGAGTAGGCTACCTCGGGCTAGGTAATTTAAACCTGGAACTGTTTTTTTAAATGTTTTTGAGCATCATTCCATTCTATTTTTCTCGGATCATTCTGCAAGTTTGTTTAAACGGTCCTCGCATGCTCGGTATAAAACGGTCGCGCCGTGCAGAGACACATGCATGCTCGCGCTCATGATGCCGGGCAGGCATGATGCTTGGTTGGGCCAGCAGTGCCAGACTTAAACAAAATGCACAAGCCAGGCTAAAAAGCGTATTAATCATGATGATATAAATTATAAGCATGCTGGCCAATATGGAAAAATAGGGCCTACAGATTTGAAGATACAGTGCAAGGAAAACTTGAGCTCTATTTTTACTGTCAGCCACCGGTACGTACGGTATAATTGTCAGCCTTTGGTGGGTCAAGAGAAAATTCTGATTTTAAGCCAATAAAATTGTAATCACATTTATAAAACCTATAAAACCTACTTACCGGGTGTAAACCCTAATGGTAGAACTATTCATCCATTTAAATCCAAGTATACAATATATCCAGGTCCACTTGTAAACATGAGAATATAAACTCGGCGTGCAATAATCATGATTGATGCAACTCATTCTCGGATTCAGAAAATCTGCATCTTGGGCCAAGAGTGAGCGTCCCATTTCACACACGTAGGGCCTACACGTCTCATGCATGCATAATTACGATAGCCAACATGAATATATATGCTATTGTTCTCCAGATAATGCCACGATATAAAAATAAAGTTTCATGTAAAAATACATTGCTGTAGCAAAAATCAACAGTACCGCAGTCAACGGTCAAATTAATCAATTAATCAAGGGGCCCCCGGAATATGGATAGCAAAAATGCCCTGTATCCACGCCAATGACGTCATGTAGTCAGGATTCGCCCATTATTAATGAGGGATGACGACTAAATAAATTGAAATATTCGAAACATTTCCAGCAAATAATACGGAAGGAAAGATAGGATTTTGTACAAAAAACGGTAATGAATGACAATAATAACTTTGCACCATCTATTTTGAGGTCATTTCATCGGAAAATACCTCGGCCCAAAACAAAACCCGACAATTTCACACAATGACCTCAAAATAGATGGTGCGCAGTTATTATTGTCTAATTATTATTTAATGTAACATTTTAAAATACAAATAAGACGCAAAATATTCCACCTTGTGCATTTGTGTTATATACACACAATTTGTGAATGGGCTGTACTATTATCATTATTATTATTATTATTATTAGGGTTATTATCATTATTATTATTATTATGGAACGATGAGTTACATGATACAAGTCATTATCCATACAGTATTACCTTAAGCCGACTGATTAAATACTAATCACATTCCCATTCCAATACATGCTGCTGATGTTATTTTTTGTTACATTCCTCCTAGTTTGGCATGATGATGTCACCACTGCATTATGCCTCCCAGAACGGACACAGTGACGTCGTACTGTTGTTAATAGACCATGGTGGAGATGTCAATATGGGAGACTTGGTTTGTAATTATTATTATTATTATTATTATTATTATTATTATTATTATTATTATTATTATTATTATTATTATTATTATTGACGGCGGGGTTTATGCTAGACAATTCTTGACCGTTTCCAACCAAATTTTCGCATTACCGTCTCGGTATATTCCTCAATCGCCCGTATGAATTTGGCGACATTTGGATCGAGACTGACGGAGCCTTTATACACATTTATTTATTTATAGTAAGATTATAATTTTTAGTGGTATTATTATTATTGTTATTGGTATTATTGTTATTATTATAATTATTAGTGTTATTATTATTATTATTATTATTATTATTATTATTATTATTATTATTATTATTATTATTATTATTATTATTATTATTACAGACTTGACATTAAATATGGAAATATTTTCGCAAAATACTGGTCTGGACCAAGGCAGTTAAGCGAATGCCCTGGTGCCGTGTGTCATTACCGCTCATGCACTGATCAACCACACAATAAAAAGATTCGGGAAGCAAGTGGTGGCAAGAAAGTTTCGCACCACGTACGTCAAAGTTCACTTTTCAAAGGGCGACCTGTTGTTACGAAAATCAAAACGACTGGTAAACATATCTACTAAATGACCTCAAAAGGTCAAATCGTCTGTGAAAAATAAAATGACGAAATTGCAACAGTGACTGTCACCCTTACGAGTGAAAATACAGCTTATTTAGCCAGTGTCAACATGGTGTCCTCGGTTTAAATTTTTTCCTAACATATTGGACTAACTCCACAGCTATATAGTTTTTCACAATATAACAGTAATAGAAAGAAAACTGAAATTGTTCGTCATTTTTCGGCACAAAAATGTTTGGCAAAAAATGACGTCACGGACGTAAACAACAATCTCCTAATTAGCATATGGTCGCCATTCCTCCAGCTAGCTCGTCCTGTGATTGGTCCTTTAGTTATCTAGTTTTTATTCTATATCGATGGTCTGGACACAGTCTGCATAAACCGCACGGGCTAAATATTAATTGGGGTGTGTCGGATGGTGTAAAATAATTGTTTGTTAGGAAATGTGCTTTTCATTAATACACATTATGGTGCTTATATTGTAGTGAATTTGCCTAAAATGGCGGATTTAGGGAGGTTGAATTTGAGTTTCGTGGGAGACACAATTTCGGACTTTATGCAACATTGGTCTGTTATTATCAAATTTATAGGGGTTTGAGGTGATATTTCCAAAACTTCGTCAGCAATTGGCATTCATCACAGCTGAAATACACTTGCAATGTACCAATTTTTTTAACATGGGAGGAGCTTAAAATATGGCTCTTAAAAGTGGTACGTACTCTCATTCAAACTTTCTGAGTGCGTACCACTTTTTAAGAGCCATATTTTTCAAAGCTCCTCCCAGTTTCAAAACTGGTAGATTACAAGTGCATTTCAGTTCTGGTGAACACTTACTGGTATTTAGGTTCAGTAAATATCACATCAACCTCAATAAATTAGATAAAATCACAATAATGTTGTACACATTCAGAAATTGTACCCGCACAAATATCAAATTCAGTTTCCTTAAATCCGCCATTTAGGCTTATTCACTACATTATGAGCGCCACAATGTAAACTAATGGAAAGTACATTTCCTGTCCAACAATTATTTTACACCATCTCCCGGCACACCCGATTAATATTTAGCCCGTGTGGTTTATACAGACCCCTTCCAGACCAGTCTTGGAATTTTGTGAAACAATATTCCATATTAAATGTCAAGTCTGTATTATTATTATTATTTTTATTATTATTATTATTAATATTCTTATGGAACGATGAGTTACATGATACAAGTCATGATCCAGACAGCATCACCTTAAACCGACTAAACACTATCACGTTCCCAGACATGTTGCTAATGTTACTGTTTGTTTACTTCCTCCAAGGAGTGCGAGTCACCGCTGCATTATGCTTCCCAGAACGGACACAGTGACGTCGTGCAGGTGTTAATAGACCATGGTGGAAATGTCAATATTACAAACAGTGTTTGTATTATTATTATTATTATTATTATTATTATTATTATTATTATTATTATTATTATTATTATTATTATTATTATTATTACAGACTTGACATTAAATATGGAAATATTTTCGCAAAATACTGGTCTGGACCAAGGCAGTTAAGCGAATGCCCTGGTGCCGTGTGTCATTACCGCTCATGCACTGATCAACCACACAATAAAAAGATTCGGGAAGCAAGTGGTGGCAAGAAAGTTTCGCACCACGTACGTCAAAGTTCACTTTTCAAAGGGCGACCTGTTGTTACGAAAATCAAAACGACTGGTAAACATATCTACTAAATGACCTCAAAAGGTCAAATCGTCTGTGAAAAATAAAATGACGAAATTGCAACAGTGACTGTCACCCTTACGAGTGAAAATACAGCTTATTTAGCCAGTGTCAACATGGTGTCCTCGGTTTAAATTTTTTCCTAACATATTGGACTAACTCCACAGCTATATAGTTTTTCACAATATAACAGTAATAGAAAGAAAACTGAAATTGTTCGTCATTTTCGGCACAAAATGTTTGGCAAAAAATGACGTCACGGACGTAAACAACAATCTCCTAATTAGCATATGGTCGCCATTCCTCCAGCTAGCTCGTCCTGTGATTGGTCCTTTAGTTATCTAGTTTTTATTCTATATCGATGGTCTGGACACAGTCTGCATAAACCGCACGGGCTAAATATTAATTGGGGTGTGTCGGATGGTGTAAAATAATTGTTTGTTAGGAAATGTGCTTTTCATTAATACACATTATGGTGCTTATATTGTAGTGAATTTGCCTAAAATGCCGGATTTAGGGAGGTTGAATTTGAGTTTCGTGGGAGACACAATTTCGGACTTTATGCAACATTGGTCTGTTATTATCAAATTTATAGGGGTTTGAGGTGATATTTCCAAAACTTCGTCAGCAATTGGCATTCATCACAGCTGAAATACACTTGCAATGTACCAATTTTTTTTAACATGGGAGGAGCTTAAAATATGGCTCTTAAAAGTGGTACGTACTCTCATTCAAACTTTCTGAGTGCGTACCACTTTTAAGAGCCATATTTTTCAAAGCTCCTCCCAGTTTCAAAACTGGTAGATTACAAGTGCATTTCAGTTCTGGTGAACACTTACTGGTATTTAGGTTCAGTAAATATCACATCAACCTCAATAAATTAGATAAAATCACAATAATGTTGTACACATTCAGAAATTGTACCCGCACAAATATCAAATTCAGTTTCCTTAAATCCGCCATTTTAGGCTTATTCACTACATTATGAGCGCCACAATGTAAACTAATGGAAAGTACATTTCCTGTCCAACAATTATTTTACACCATCTCCCGGCACACCCGATTAATATTTAGCCCGTGTGGTTTATACAGACCCCTTCCAGACCAGTCTTGGAATTTTGTGAAACAATATTCCATATTAAATGTCAAGTCTGTATTATTATTATTATTTTTTTTATTATTATTATTAATATTCTTATGGAACGATGAGTTACATGATACAAGTCATGATCCAGACAGCATCACCTTAAACCGACTAAACACTATCACGTTCCCAGACATGTTGCTAATGTTACTGTTTGTTTACTTCCTCCAAGGAGTGCGAGTCACCGCTGCATTATGCTTCCCAGAACGGACACAGTGACGTCGTGCAGGTGTTAATAGACCATGGTGGAAATGTCAATATTACAAACAGTGTTTGTATTATTATTATTATTATTATTATTATTATTATTATTATTATTATTATTATTATTATTATTATTATTATTATTATTATTATTATTATTATTATTATTATTATTATTATTATTATTATTATTATATAGGGTCAGTCCATGTAAAAAGAGAATGAGTGTACACCCACCCATTTGAGGGGCATTTGCTTCTTAACTGAATCAGAAGTGACCCTCTTGGTGAATGTTGTCACTCACTGGCTGTGTCTGAAATGCCTAATGCCCAAAAAGACATATTTCTGAATTTCGTTGGGATTTCGGGGTGGGGGTGGGGTGTAGGGGTTTTACCAAAAGTTCACCCTGACGAGTGAACTTCTGGCCTACAATGTGAGACAGATCGTTCCCTACTTTGCAGAAATGTACCTGGGATTAATTGACATACGCACCAAACACAGTTTTCACTTACAAACCATTTCTTTAATACTCTTTAATTATTCACAATACTGTTAGATAGCTATTTAGTCTGCTTTTAGTGATTTTAGTGTGCTCAGTGGTAGAACAAATTGTAATTACCACGGGTAACTATCCGCCATTTTGTGTGTCTGTTCGCACAAATTTTGGGCGCAACTCAAGTAATCATGAGCTAAATTTAGATCGCTTGAATTAAGGGCGCACCACACATAAAAATGCTTAAAAGCCTAAATTGGCACAAACAGGGGGGGGGGGGTCCAAATCAGCACTTCGTACTGTTCAATCAAATTATTATTGATTTTGAAGGACCCACGATAATATCACAGTGTACTTATAGGTCCTAATAATATTCATGGGTCCTTCAAAATCAAAAAATAATTTGATTGATCAGTACGGAGTGCCGATTTGACCCCCCACCCCTGAAATCCCAACGAAATTCAAATATCTATCTTTTTAGGCATTAGGCATTTCAGACACAGGGATCCACGTAAGGTACCACTGAGCCAAAGGATAGCAAACTCCAAGAGGGTGTACACTGTGTGTTTTGGTATGGACTATAGAATGATATTAAGTTATAGAATGCATGATACAAGTCCTGATCCGGACAGCATCACCTTAAACAAACTAAACACTATCACATTCCCATGTACATGTTGCTCAGTGTGTTAATGGTTTTTTCCTTCCTCCTAGCTTGGCATGTCACCACTGCATTATGCCTCCGAGAACGGACACAGTGACGTCGTACAGGTGTTAATAAACCATGGTGGAAATGTCAATATGGCCGACGGGGTTTGTATTATTATTCTTGTTGTTGTTTAAATTTAAAATATGGTGTAACAGATTGACAAGCCTAGCTCTAAAAGTACAAGATCACTAGGGCTTATATGTGGCATATGTATGGGCCCTAAGTTGTAGATGTGCCTTTTGCCCATTTTGACCCCAGATATACAAGGCTGGGGGCCCTAGGGGCCCTAATGTTAAAACAAAGGGCCGGCCGTTTCTCAGCAAATAAAGTAGCTACAGGGTTCAGATTTGGTACACAGATAGGTCTTTTAGTATTATATTGTCATATGTATATATAACCCCCATATGTCACATGATATGGGCCCCAGGGCCCTAAACGCTAAAACATAGGGCCGGCCGTTACTCAGTAAATAAAGCAGCTACAATGCCCAGCTTGAGTCTACTGATAGCACTTGGGAAACCTACTTTAACACATGTACATGAGCCCCATCAGTCATATATATTGGGCCCCAGGGCCCCAAATGTTAAAACCAAGGGCCGGCCGTTTCTCATCATATAAAGCAGCTTTATGGCTCAGAGTTTGTACACAGATTGCACCTGAGAATTACATTGTTATATATACATATGAGCCCCATATATCACATAATATTGGCCCCAGGGCCCCAAACGCTAAAACATAGGGCCGGCCGTTACTCAGTAAATAAAGTAGCTACAGTGGCCAGCTTGAGTCTACTGATAGCACTAGAGAATTATACTTCAACATAATTATGTACATGGGCCTCATAAGTCAAATATTATGAGCCCCAGGGCCCCAAATGTTAAAACAAAGGGCAGGCCGTTTCTCATCAAAGAAAGCAGCTTCCGGGCTCAGAATAAGAATATGTACACAGATAGCACCTGAGAATTATATTGTTACTAACACCCACACACCCATCCACCCCACACACGTAGGACTAAACAGACAGATCGTATTATATCATAATTCGAAATAGCAGCATGAAGCGTTAAGGCTGTTCCAGTTAAATTACATACCCATTGGCTGTTCCATTTAATTTACATACTCCCTCTGAAATGGCCCCCAAAAGGCTGTTCCGTATAATTTACATACTCCCTCTGAAATGGCTGTTCCATTTAATTTACATACTCCCTCTGGAATAGTTTCCCCTGAATCATATTGCATAGCCTCACTGTGAGTAAGAGAGACTGACAACAGCACCCTATGGAGAATAAGAGAGACGACTCCCCTGTGAGGGGACTTTTTACAATTTCTTTATTTTAAGTGCTACGACAGTGCAACCTACATTCAATTAAAGCTTGTGACTTGGACTTTCACTTTTTACACATTTTCTGCCCAATTGGGCGACTTTTTACAATTTCTTTATTTTAAGTCCTCAGCAAATAAGGACTGTAAGTTTGGGTACATGCGGGTATAGCCGTATTTGTGTACAAATATATAGCCTTCTAGTTCTCCTTATACCCGCATGCGAAGCATGGACGGGTATATTGCCATCCTTGGGTTTCATCTCCTTCTCCTTCTCCTTCTCCTTCTATCAAACACATCATTCTGTCAAGGCTAGCGCTAAAACTACAAGGGCCCCAGGGCCCATATGTAGTACACTTATGGGCCCTACCCCGCAGATGTGCCTTTTGCCCATCTCGGCCCCAGAGGTCAAAGGTCACGGGCCCCAGGGGCCCAAATGTAAAAACACAAACCATGCCATTTCTCATCAGATGAAGCAGCCTCAGGGCCCTGAGTTGGTACACCGATAGCCCCAGGGGTACTCTATATATACAAGTTTACATGAGCCCCATATGTCATATATTATGGGCCCCAGGGCCCCAAATGTTAAAATAAGGGGCAACAGATTGACAAAGCTAGCTCTAAAACTATAAGGGCAACTAGGGCTCATATGTGGTACATGTATGAGCCCTAAGTTTTCAATGTGCCTTTTGCCCATTTTGGGCCCAGATGTTAAAGGCTAGGGGCCCCAGAGGCCCAAATGTTAAAACAAAGGGCCGGCCATTTCTCAGCAAATAAAATAGTTACATGGTTCAGATTTGGTACACTAATAGGTCTTAAGCATTATACTACTATATGTATATATGAGCCCCATGTGTCACATAATATGGGCCCCAGAGCCCCAAACGCTAAAACATAGGGCCGGCCGTTACTCTGTAAATAAAGCAGCTACAATGCCCAGCTTGAGTTTACTGATAGAACTAGAGAATCATACTTCAACATAATTATGTACATGAGTCTCATAAGTCAAATATTATGGGCCCCAGGGCCCCAAATGTTAAAACAAAGGGCCGGCCGTTTCTCATCAAATAAAGCAGCTTCCGGGCTCACAATTTGTACACAGATAGCACCTGAGAATTATATTGTTACTAACATACACCCACCCACCCCACACACGTAAGACAGATCCGTATTATAATATTATATGATGGTAATTGGAAATACCAGCGTGAAGCGTTAAGGCTGTTCCAGTTAAATTACATACCCATTGGCTGTTCCATTTAATTTACATACTCCCTCTGAAATGGCCCCAGAATAGGCTGTTCCGTTTAATTTACATACTCCCTCTGAAATGGCTGTTCCATTTAATTTACATACTCCTTCGGAACAGTTTTCCCTAATCATATTGCATAGCTTCATTGTGAATAAGAGAGACTGACAACAGCCACCTATGGAGAGTAAGAGAGACGACTCCCCTGCGAAGGGACTTTTTACAATTTCTTTATTGTACGTGCTACGACAGTGCAACCTACATTCAATTAAAGCTTGTGACTTGGGCTTTCACTTTTTACACATTTTCTGCCCAATTGGGCGAGTTTTTACAATTTCTTTATTTTAAGTCCTCAGCAAAATAAGGACTGTAAGTTTGGGTACACCGATAACATGCGGGTATAGCCGTATTTGTGTACAAATATATAGCCTTCTAGTTCTCCTTCTCCTTCTTCTATCAAACACATCATTCTGTCAAGGCTAGCGCTAAAACTACAAGGGCCCCAGGGCCCATATGTAGTACACTTATGGGCCCTACCCTGCAGATGTGCCTTTTGCCCATCTCGGCCCCAGAGGTCAAGGTCACGGGCCCCAGGGGCCCAAATGTAAAAACACAAACCATGCCGTTTCTCATCAGATGAAGCAGCCTCAGGGCCCTGAGTTGGTACACTGATAGCCCCAGGGGTACTCTATAAGCTTTACATGAGCCCCATATGTCATATATTATGGGCCCCAGTGCCCCAAATGTAAAAATAAGGGGCAACAGATTGACAAGGCTAGCTCTAAAACTATAAGGGCACTAGGGCTCATATGTGGTACATGTATGAGCCCTAAGTTTTCAATGTGCCTTTTGCCCATTTTGGGCCCAGATGTTAAAGGCTAGGTGCCCCAGAGGCCCAAATGTTAAAACAAAGGGCCGGCCATTTCTCAGCAAATAAAATAGTTACAGGGTTCAGATTTGGTACACTAATAGGTCTTAAGCATTATACTACTATATGTATATATGAGCCCCATGTGTCACATAATATGGGCCCCAGGGCCCCAAACGCTAAAACATAGGGCCGGCCGTTACTCTGTAAATAAAGCAGCTACAATGTCCAGCTTGAGTCTACTGATAGAACTAGAGAATCATACTTCAACATATGTACATGAGTCTCATAAGTCAAATATTATGGGCCCCAGGGCCCCAAATGTTAAAACAAAGGGCCGACCGTTTCTCATCAAATATAGCAGCTTTAGGGCTCAGAGTTTGTACACAGATTGCACCTGAAAATTATATTGTTATATGTACATGTGAGCCCCATATATCACATTATATGGGCCCCAGGGCCCCAAACGCTAAATCATAGGGCCGGCCGTTACTCAGTAAATAAAGCAGCTACAGGGTTCATATTTGATACACTAAACGGTCTTCAGCATTATATTGTTATATGTGTATATGAGCCCAATGTGTAACTCAATATGGGCCTCAGGGCCCCAAACCCTAAAACATAGGGCCGGCCGTTACTAAGTAAATAAAGAAGCTACAACGCCCAGCTTTAGCCTACTGATAGAACTATAGAATTATACTTCAACATATGTACATGAGCCTCATAAGTCAAATACAATGGGCCCCAGGGCCCCAAATGTTAAAACAAAGGGCCAGCCGTTTCTCATCATATAAAGCAGCTTTAGGGCTCAGAGTTTGTACACATATTGCACCTGAAAATTACATTGTTATATGTACATATGAGCCCCATATATCACATAATATGGGCCCTAGGGCCCCAAGCGCTAAAACATAGGGCCGGCCATTACTCGGTAAATAAAGCAGCTACAGTGCCCAGCTTGAGTCGCTTGATAGCACTAGAGAATTATACTTCAACATATGTACATGGACCTCATAACTCAAATATAATGGGCCCTAGGGCCCCAAATGTTAAAACAAAGGGCCGGCCGTTTCTCATCAAATAAAGTAGCTTCCGGGCTCAGAATTTGTACACAGATAGCACCTGAGAATTATATATATTGTTACTAACACCCACACCCCCACCCAACACACAGGACTAAACAGACAGATCCGTATTATAATATAATAATTGGAAATACCAGCGTGAAGCGTTAAGGCTGTTCCAGTTAAATTACATATCCATTGGCTGTTCCATTTAATTTACATAGTCCCTCTGAAATGGCCCCAAAATAGGCTGTTCCGTTTAATTTACATACTCCCTCTGGAATGGCTGTTCCATTTAATTTACATACTCCCTCTGGAATAGTTTTCCCTAATCATATTGCATAGCCTCACTGTGAATAAGAGAGACCACCTGGGAGGGGACTTTTTACAATTTCTTTATTTTAAGTGCTACGACAGTGCAACCTACATTCAATTAAAGCTTGTGACTTAGACTTTCACTGTTTACACATTTTCTGCCCAATTGGGCGACTTTTTTACAATTTCTTTATTTTAAGTCCTCAGCAAAAATAAGGACTGTAAGTTTGGGTACACCGATAACATGCGGGTATAGCCGTATTTGTGTACAAATATATAGCCTTCTAGTTATACCCGCATGCAATAGCATGCAGGGTATCTTCCCATCCTGTGGTTTCCTCTCCTTCTCCTCCTCCTTCTCCATCAAACACATTATTCTGTCAAGGCTAGCGCTAAAACTACAAAGGCCCTGGAGCCCATATGTGGTACACTTATGGGCCCTACCCCGTAGAAGTGCCTTTTGCCCATCTTGGCCCCAGAGGTCAAAGGTCACGGGCCCCAGGGGCCCAAATGTGAAAATACAAAGCACGCCATTTCTCATCAAATGAAACAGCCTCAGGGCCCTGAGTTGGTACACTGATAGCCCTAGGGGTACTCTATATTTACAAATATACAAGAGCCCCATATGTTATATATTGTGGGCCCCAAGGGCCCAAATGTTAAAATATGGTGCAACGGATTGACAAGCCTAGCTCTAAAAGTACAAGATCACTAGGGCTCTTAAGTTGCATATGTATGGGCCCTAAGTTGTAGATGTGCCTTTTGCCCATTTTGGCCTCAGATGTACAAGGCTATGGGCCTCAGGGGCCCAAATGTTAAAACAAAGGGCCGGCCGTTTCTCAGCAAATAAAGTAGCTACAGGGTTCAGATTTGGTACACAGATAGGTCTTTTAGTATTATATTGTCATATGTATATATAACCCCATATGTCGCATAATATGGGCCCCAGGGCCCCAAACGCTAAAACATAGGGCCGGCCGTTACTCAGTAAATAAAGCAGCTACAATGCCCAGCTTGAGTCTACTGATAGCACTTGAGAATCATATTTTAACATATGTACATGAGCCCCATAAGTCGTATATATTGGGCCCCAGGGCCCCAAATGTTAAAACCAAGGGCCGGCCGTTTCTCATCATATAAAGCAGCTTCATGGCTCAGAGTTTGTACACAGATTGCACCTGAGAATTACATTGTTATATGTACATATGAGCCCCATATGTCACATAATATGGGCCCCATGGCCCCAAACGCTAAAACAAAGGGCCGTTTCTCATCAAATTAAGCAGCTTCAGGGCTAAGAGTTTGTACACAGATTGCACCTGAGAATTCTATTGTTACTAACACCCAACCCATACACGTAGGACTAAACAGATCCACAGCGAATAGCGTAATTATGACATCAACGTTAAGGCTATTCCAGTTAAATTACAAACCCATTGGCTGTTCCATATAATTTACATACTCCCTCTGAAATGGCCCCCAAATAGGCTGTTCCATTTAATTTACATACTCCCTCTGAAATGGCTGTTCCATTTAATTTACTTCCTCTGGAATAGTTTCCCCCTAATCATATTGCATAGCCTCACTGTGAATAAGAGAGACTGACAACAGCAACCTATGGAGAGTAAGAGAGACGCCTTCCTGGGAGGGGACTTTTTACAATTTCTTTATTTCAAGTGCTATGAGAGTGCAACCTACATTAAATTAAAGCTTGTGACTTGGACTTTCACTTTTTACACATTTTCCGTCCAATTGGGCGACTTTTTACAATTTCTTTATTTCAGCAAAATACTGTAAGTTTGGATACACCGATAACATGCGGGTATAGCCGTATTTGTGTACAAATATATAGCCTTCTAGTTATACCCGCATGCGAAGCATGAACGGGTATATTGTTATCCTTTGGTTTCTTCTCCTTCTTCTCCTTCTTCTCCTCCTTCTCCTCCATCAAACACATCATTCTGTCAAGGCTAGCGCTAAACCTACAAAGGCACTGGGGCCCATATGTGGTACACTTATGGGCCCTACCTCGTAGAAGTGCCTTTTGCCCATCTTGGCCCCAGGGGTCAAGGTCACGGCCCCAGGGGCCCAAATGTGAAAATACAAAGCACGCCGTTTCTCATCAAATGAAGCAGCCTCAGGGCCCTCAGTTGGTACACTGATAGCCCTAGGGGCACTCTATATTTACAAATATACAAGAGCCCCATATGTTATATATTATGGGCCCCAGGGGCCCAAATGTTACAATATGGTGCAACAGATTGACAAGCCTAGCTCTAAAAGTACAAGATCACTAGGGCTCATACATAGCATATGTATGGGCCCTAAGTTGTAGATGTGCCTTTTGCCCGTTTTGGCCCCAGATTTACAAGGCTAGGGGCCCCAGGGCCCAAAATGTTAAAACAAAGGGCCGGCCGTTTCTCAGCAAATAAAGTAGCTACAGGGTTCAGATTTGGTACACAGGTAGGTCTTTAGTATTATTTTGTCAAATGTATGTATAACCCCATACGTCACATAATATGGGCCCCAAGGCCCCAAACGCTAAAACATAGGGCCGGCCGTTACTCAGTAAATAAAGCAGCTACAATGCCCAGCTTGAGTTTACTGATAGCACTTGAGAATTATACTTCAACATTATGTACATGAGCCTCATAAGTAAAAAAATATGGGCCCCAGGGCCCCACATGTTAAAACAAAGGGCCGGGCGTTTCTCATCAATTAAAGCAGCTTTAGGGCTCAGAGTTTGAACACAGATTGCACCTGAGAATTACATTGTTATATGTGTACATATGAGCCCCATATACCACATAATATGGGCCCCCGGGCCCCAAATGCTAAAACATAGGGCCAGCCATTACTCAGTAAATAAAGCAGCTACATGGTTCAGATTTGGTACACAGATAGGTCTTTAGTATTATATTGTCATATGTATATATAATCCCCATATGTCACATAATATGGGCCCAGGGCCCCAAACGCTAAAACATAGGACCGGCCGTTACTCAGTAAATAAAGCAGCTACAATGCCCAGCTTGAGTCTAATGATAGCACTTGAGAATCATACTTTAACATATGTACATGAGCCCCATAAGTCATATATATTGGGCCCCAAATGTTAAAACAAAGGGCCGGCCGTTTCTCATCAAAGAAAGCAGCTTCCGTGCTCAGAATATGTACACAGATAGCACCTGAGAAGTATATTGTTACTAACACCCACACATCCATCCACCCCACACACGTAGGACTAAACAGACAGATCGTATTATCATAATTGGAAATACCAGCGTGAAGCGTTAAGGCTGTTCCAGTTAAATTACATACCCATTGGCTGTTCCATTTAATTTATATACTCCCTCTGAAATGGCCCCCAAAAGGCTGTTCCGTATAATTTACATACTCCCTCTGAAATGGCTGTTCCATTTAATTTACATACTCCCTCTGGAATAGTTTCCCCTGAATCATATTGCATAGCCTCACTGAGACTATTACCAATTGGCTGTTCCATTTAATTTACATACTCCCTCTGAAATGTCCCCAAAAAAGGCTGTTCCGTTTAATTTACATACTCCCTCTGAAATGGCTGTTCATCTAATTTACATACTCCCTCTGGAAAAGGGGACTTTTTACAATTTCTTTATTTTAAGTGCTACGATAGTGCAACCTACATTCAATTAAAGCTTGTGACTTGGACTTTCACTTTTTACACATTTTCTGCCCAATTGGGCGACTTTTTTACAATTTCTTTATTTTAAGTCCTCAGCAAATAAGGACTGTAAGTTTGGGTAGACCGATAACATGCGGGTATAGCCGTATTTGTGTACAAATATATAGCCTTCTAGTTTCTTCTCCTCCTCCTTCTCCTCCATCAAACACATCATTCTGTCAAGGCTAGCGCTAAAACTACAAAGGCCCTGGGGCCCATATGTGGTACACTTATGGGCCCTACCCTGTAGAAGTGCCTTTTGCCCATCTTGGCCCCAGAGGTCAAAGGTCACGGTCCCCAGGGGCCCAAATGTGAAAATACAAAGCACGCCATTTCTCATCAAATGAAGCAGCCTCAGGGCCCTGAGTTGGTACACTGATAGCCTAAGGGGTACTCTATATTTACAAATTTACAAGAGCCCCATATGTTATATATTATGGGCCCCAGGGGCCCAAATGTTAAAATATGGTGCAACAGATTGACAAGCCTAGCTCAAAAAGTACAAGTTCACTAGGGCTCATATGTGGCATATGTATGGGCCCTAGGTTGTAGATGTGCCTTTTTGCCCATTTTGGCCCCAGATGTACAAGGCTGGGGGCCCCAGGGCCCAAATGTTAAAACAAAGGGCCGGCCGTTTCTCAACAAATAAAGTAGCTACAGGGTTCAGATGTGGTACACAGATAGGTCTTTAGTATTATATTGTCATATGTATATATAATCCCCATATGTCACATAATATGGGCCCCAGGGTCCCAAACGCTAAAACATAGGGCCGGCCGTTACTCAGTAAATAAAGCAGCTACAATGCCCAGCTTCAGTCTACTGATAGCACTTGAGAATCATACTTCAACATACGTACATGAGCCCCATAAGTCATATATATTGGACCCCAGGGCCCCAAATGTTAAAACAAAGGGCCGGCCGTTTCTCATCATATAAAGCAGCTTTATGGCTCAGAGTTTGTACACAGATTGCACCTGAGAACTACATTGTTATATGTACATATGAGCCCCATATATCACATAATATTGGCCCCAGGGCCCCAAACGCTAAAACATAGGGCCGGCCGTTACTCAGTAAATAAAGTAGCTACAGTGGCCAGCTTGAGTCTACTGATAGCACTAGAAAATTATACTTCAACATAATTATGTACATGGGCCTCATAAGTTAAATATTATGGGCACCAGGGCCCCAAATGTTAAAACAAAGGGCGGGCCGTTTCTCATCAAAGACCGCAGCTTCCGGGCTCAGAATTTGTACACAGATAGCACCTGAGAATTATATTGTTACTAACACCCACACACCCATCCACCCCACACACGTAGGACTAAACAGACAGATCGTATTATATCATAATTGGAAATACCAGCGTGAAGCGTTAAGGCTGTTCCAGTTAAATTACATACCCATTGGCTGTTCCATTTAATTTACATACTCCCTCTGAAATGGCCCCAAAAGGCTGTTCCGTTTAATTTACATACTCCCTCTGAAATGGCTGTTCCTTTAATTTACATACTCCCTCTGGAATAGTTTCCCTGAATCATATTGCATAGCCTCACTGTGAGTAAGAGAGACTGACAACAGCAACCTATGGAGAGTAAGAGACGACTCCCCTGGGAGGGACTTTTTACAATTTCTTTATTTTAAGTGCTACGACAGTGCAACCTACATTCAATTAAAGCTTGTGACTTGGACTTTCACTTTTTACACATGCAATTTCTTTATTCTAAGTCCTCAGCAAATAAGGACTGTAAGTTTGGGTACACCGATAACATGCGGGTATAGCCGTATTTGTGTACAAATATATAGCCTTCTAGTTCTCCTCCTCCTCCTTTTCCTCCTCCTTCTCCATCAAACACATCATTCTGTCAAGGCTAGCGCTAAAACTACAAAGGCCATGGGGCCCATATGTGGTACACTTATGGGCCTTACCCCGTAGAAGTGCCTTTTGCCCATCTTGGCCCCAGAGGTCAAAGGTCATGGGCCCCAGGGGCCCAAATGTGAAAATACAAAGCACGCCATTTCTCATCAAATGAAGCAGCCTCAGGGCCCTGAGTTGGTACACTGATAGCCCTAGGAGTACTCTATATTTACAAATATACAAGAGCCCCATATGTTATATATTATGGGCCCCAGGGGCCCAAATGTTAAAATATGGTGCAACAGATTGACAAGCCTAGCTCTAAAAGTACAAGATCACTAGGACTAATATGTGGCATATGTATGGGCTCTAAGTTGTAGATGTGCCTTTTGCCCATTTTGGCCCCAGATGTACAAGGCTGGGGGCCCCAGGGGCCTAAATGTTAAAACAAAGGGCCGGCCGTTTCTCAGCAAATAAAGTAGCTACAGGGTTCAGATTTGGTACACAGATAGGTCTTTAGTATTATATTGTCATAGGTATATATAATCCCCATATATCACATAATATGGGCCCCAGGGCCCCAAACGCTAAAACATAGGGCCGGCCGTTACTCAGTAAATAAAGTAGCTACAGTGGCCAACTTGAGTCTACTGATAGCACTTGAGAATCATACTTCAACATATGTACATGAGTCCCATAAGTCATATATATTGGGCCCCAGGGCCCCAAATGTTAAAACAAAGGGCCGGCCGTTTCTCAGGAAATAAAGTAGCTACAGGGTTCAGATTTGTTACACAGATAGGTCTTTAGTATTATATTGTCATAGGTATATATAATCCCCATATGTCACATAATATGGGCCCCAGGGCCCCAAACGCTAAAACATAGGGCCGGCCGTTACTCAGTAAATAAAGTAGCTACAGTGGCCAGCTTGAGTCTACTGATAGCACTAGAAAATTATACATCAACATAATTATGTACATAGGTCTCATAAGTCAAATATTATGGGCCCCAGGGCCCCAAATGTTAAACAAAGGGCGGGCCGTTTCTCATCAAAGAAAGCAGCTTCCGGGCTCAGAACTTGTACACAGATAGCACCTGAGAATAATATTGTTACTAACACCCACACACCCATCCACCCCACACACGTAGGACTAAACAGACAGATCGTATTATATCATAATTGGAAATACCAGCGTGAAGCGTTAAGGTTGTTCCAGTTAAATTACATACCCATTGGCTGTTCCATTTAATTTACATACTCCCTCTGAAATGCCCCCCAAAAGGCTGTTCCATTTAATTTACATACTCCCTCTGAAATGGCTGTTCCATTTAATTTACATACTCCCTCTGGAATAGTTTCCCCTGAATCATATTGCATAGCCTCACTATGAGTAAGAGAGACTGACAACAGCAACCTATGGAAGAGTAAGAGAGACGACTCCTCTGGGAGGGGACTTTTTACAATTTCTTTATTTTAAGTGCTACGACAGTGCAACCTACATTCAATTAAAGCTTGTGACTTGGACTTTCACTTTTTACACATACGATTTCTTTATTTTAAGTCCTCAGCAAATAAGGACTGTAAGTTTGGGTACACCGATAACATGCGGGTATAGCCGTATTTGTGTACAAATATATAGCCTTCTAGTTTCCTCCTCCTCCTCCTCCTTCTCCATCAAACACATTATTCTGTCAAGGCTAGCGCTAAAACTACAAGGGCCCCAGGGCCCATATGTGGTACACTTATGGGCCCTACCCCTGCAGATGTGCCTTTTGCCCATCTCGGCCCCAGAGGTCAAAGGTCACGGGCCCCAGGGGCCCAAATGTAAAAACACAAACCATGCCGTTTCTCATCAGATGAAGCAGCTTCGGGGCCCTGATTTGGTACACTGATAGCCCCAAGGGTACTCTATAAATACAAGTATACATGAGCCCCATATGTTATATATTATGGGCCCCAGGGCCCCAAATGTGAAAAATAAGGGGCAACAGATTGACAAGGCTAGCTCTAAAGCTACAAGGGCACTAGGGCTCATATGTGGCACATGTATGAGGCCTAAATTGTAGATGTGCCTTTTGCCCATTTTGGCCCCAGATAAACAAGGCTGGGGCCCTAGGGGCCCAAATGTTAAAACAAAGGGCCGGCCGTTTCTCAGCAAATAAAGTAGCTACAGGGTTCAGATGTGGTACACAGATAGGTCTTTAGTATTATATTGTCATATGTATATATAATCCCCATATGTCACATAATATGGGCCCCAGGGCCCAAAACGCTAAAACATAGGGCCGGCCGTTACTCAGTAAATAAAGCAGCTACAAACCCCAGCTTGAGTCTACTGATAGCACTTGAGAATCATACTTCAACATATGTACATGAGCCCCATAAGTCATGTATATTGGGCCCCAGGGCCCCAAATGTTAAAACAAAGGGCCGGCCGTTTCTCATCATATAAAGCAGCTTTATGGCTCAGAGTTTGTACACAGATTGCACCTGAGAACTACATTGTTATATGTACATATGAGCCCCATATATCACATAATATTGGCCCCAGGGCCCCACGCTAAAACATAGGGCCGGCCGTTACTCAGTAAATAAAGTAGCTACAGTGGCCAGCTTGAGTCTACTGATAGCACTAGAAAATTATACTTCAACATAATTATGTACATGGGCCTCATAAGTCAAATATTATGGGCCCCAGGGCCCAAAATGTTAAAACAATGGGCGGGCCGTTTCTCATCAAAGAAAGCAGCTTCCGGGTTCAGAATTTGTACACAGATAGCACCTGAGAATTATATTGTTACTAACACCCACACACCCATCCACCTCACACACGTAGGACTAAACAGATAGATCGTATTATATCATAATTGGAAATACCAGCGTGAAGCGTTAAGGCTGTTCCAGTTAAATTACATACCCATTGGCTGTTCCATTTAATTTACATACTCCCTCTGAAATGGCCCCAAAAAAGGCTGTTCCGTTTAATTTACATACTCCCTCTGAAATGGCTGTTCCATTTAATTTACATACTCGCTCTGGAATAGTTTCCCCTGAATCATATTGCATAGCCTCACTGTAAGTAAGAGAGACTGACAACAGCAACCTATGGAGAGTAAGAGAGACGACTCCCCCTGGGAGGGGACTTTTACAACTTCTTTATTTTAAGTGCTACGACAGTGCAACCTACATTCAATTAAAGCTTGTGACTTTCACTGTTTACACATACAATTTCTTTATTTTAAGTCCTCAGCAAATAAGGACTGTAAGTTTGGGTACACCGATAACATGCGGGTATAGCCGTATTTGTGTACAAATATATAGCCTTCTAGTGCCATTTATACCCGCATGCAATAGCATGCAGGGTATCTTCCCATCCTGTGGTTTCTTCTCCTTCATCAAACACATCATTCTGTCAAGGCTAGCGCTAAAACTACAAGGACCCCAGGGCCCATATGTGGTACACTTATGGGCCCTACCCCGTAGATGTGCCTTTTGCCCATTTCGGCCCCAGAGGTCAAAGGTCACGGGCCCCAGGGGTCCAAATGTAAAAACACAAACCATGCCGATTCTCATCAGATGAAGCAGCCTCAGGGCCATAAGTTGGTACACTGATAGTCCCAAGGGTACTCTATAAATACAAGTATACATGAGCCCCATATGTTATATATTATGGGCCCCAGGGCCCCCCAAATGGTAAAAATATGGGGCAACAGATTGACAAGCCTAGCTCTAAAGCTACAAGGGCACTAGGGCTCATATGTTGCACATGTATAAGCCCTAAATTGTAGATGTGCCTTTTGCCCATTTTGGCCCCAGATGTACAAGGCTAGAGGCCCCAGGGGCCCAAATGTTAAAACAAAGGGCCGGCCGTTTCTCAGCAAATAAAGTAGCTACAGGGCTCAGATTTGGTACACAGATAGGTTTTCAGTATTACATTGTCATATGTATATATGTACACCATATGTCACATAATATGGGCCCCTGGGCCCCAAACGCTAAAACATAGGGCCGGTCGTTACTCTGTAAATAAAGCAGCTTTAGGGCTCAGAGTTAGTACACAGATTGCACCTGAAAATCACATTGTTATATGTACATGTGAGCCCCATATATTACATTATATGGGCCCCAGGGCCCCAAATGCTAAAACATAGGGCCGGCCGTTACTCTGTAAATAAAGCAGCTTTAGGGCTCAGAGTTAGTACACAGATTGCACCTGAAAATCACATTGTTATATGTACATGTGAGCCCCATATATTACATTATATGGGCCCCAGGGCCTCAAACGCTAAAACATAGGACTAAACAGACAGATCGTATTATATCATAATTGGAAATACCAGCGTGAAGTGTTAAGGCTCTTCCAGTTAAATTACATACCCATTTCCTGTTCCATTTAATTTACATACTCCCTCTGAAATGGCCCCCAGAAAAGGCTGTTCCCTTTAATTTACATACTCCCTCTGAAATGGCTGTTCCATTTAATTTACATACTACCTGAGTAAGAGAGACTGACAACAGCAACCTATGGAGAGTAGAGAGACGACTCCCCTGGGAGGGACTTTTTACAATTTCTTTATTTTAAGTGCTACGACAGTGCAACCTACATTCAATTAAAGCTTGTGACTTGGACTTTCACTTTTACACATACAATTTCTTTATTTTAAGTCCTCAGCAAAAAAGGACTGTAAGTTTGGGTACACCGATAACATGCGGGTATAGCCGTATTTGTGTACAAATATATAGCCTTCTAGTGTTATCCTGTGGTTTCTTATACCCGCATGCAATAGCATGCAGGGTATCTTCCCATCCTGTGGTTTCTTATACCCGCATGCAATAGCATGCAGGGTATCTTCCCATCCTGTGGTTTCTTCTCCTTCTTATACCCGTATGCAGAGCATGCAGGGTATCTTCTTATCCTTATACCCGCATGCAATAGCATGCAGGGTATCTTCCCATCCTGTGGTTTCTTCTCCTTCTCCATCTCCTTATACCCGCATGCAATAGCATGCAGGGTATCTTCCCATCCTGTGGTTTCTTATACCCGCATGCGAAGCATGGACGGGTATATTGCCATCCTGTGGTTTCATCTCCTTCTCCTTCTCCATCAAACACATCATTCTGTCAAGGCTAGCGCTAAAACTACAAAGGCCCTGGGGCCCATATGTGGTACACTTATGGGCCCTACCCCGTTGCAGTGCCTTTTGCCCATCTTGGCCCCAGAGGTCAAAGGTCACGGGCCCCAGGGGCCCAAATATGAAAATACAAAGCACGCCATTTCTCATCAAATGAAGCAGCCTCAGGGCCCTGAGTTGGTACACTGATAGCTCTAGGGGTACTCTATATTTACAAATATACAAGAGCCCCATATGTTATATATTATGGGCCCCAGGGGCCCAAATGTTAAAATATGGTGAAACAGATTGACAAGCCTAGCTCTAAAAGTATAAGATCACTAGGGCTCATATGTGGCATATGTATGGGCCCTAAGTTGTAGATGTGCCTTTTGCCCATTTTGGCCCCAGATGTACAAGGCTGGGGCCCCAGGGCCCTAATGTTAAAACAAAGGGCCGGCCGTTTCTCAGCAAATAAAGTAGCTACAGGGTTCAGATTTGGTACACAGATAGGTCTTTTAGTATTATATTGTCATATATGTGTATATAACCCCATATGTCACATAATATGGGCCCCAGGGCCCCAAACGCTAAAACATAGGGCCGGACGTTACTCAGTAAATAAAGAAGCTACAAGGGCACTAGGGCTCATATGTGGCACATGTATGAGCCCTAAATTGTAGATGTGCCTTTTGCCCATTTTAGCCCCAGATGTACAAGGCTAGGGGCCCAAGGAGCCCAAATGTTAAAACAAAGGGCCGGCCGTTTCTCAGCAAATAAAGGTAGCTACGGGGTTCAGATTTGGTACACAGATAGGTCTTAAGTATTATATTGTCATATGTATATATAACTCCGATATGTCACATAATATGGGCCCAGGGCCCCAAATGCTAAAACATAGGGCCGGCCGTTACTCAGTAAATAAAGCAGCTACAATGCCCAGCTTGAGTGTACTGATAACACTTGGGAATTATACTTCAACATATGTAAATGAGCCCCATAAGGCAAATATTATGGGCCCCAGGGCCCCAAATGTTAAAACAAAGGGCCGGCCGTTTCTCATCAAATAAAGCAGCTTCAGGGCTCATAGTTTGTACACAGATTGCACCTGAGAATTACATTGTTATATGTACATATGAGCCCCATATGTCACATAATATGGGCCCCAGGGCCCCAAACGATAAAACATAGGGCCGGCCGTTACTCAGTAAATAAAGCAGCTACAGTACCCAGCTTGATTCTACTGAGAGCACCAGAGAATTATACATCAATATATGTTCATGAGCCTCATAAGTCAAATACTATGGGCCCAGGGCCCCAAATGTTTAAACAAAGGGCCGGTCGTTTCTCATCAAATTAAGCAGCTTCGGGGCTCAGAGTTTGTACACAGATTGCACCTGAGAATTATATTGTTACTAACACCCACCCCATACACGTAGGACTAAACAGATCCACAGAGAATAGCGTAATTATAATATAGATGGCATCAACGCTAAATTACATACCCATTGGCTGTTACATTTAATTTACATACTCCCTCTGAAATGACCCAAAAAAAGGCTGTTCCGTTTAATTTACATACTCCCTCTGAAATGGCTGTTCTATTTAATTTACATACTCCCTCAGGAATAGTTTCCCCCAATCATATTGCATAGCCTCACTGTGAGTAAGAGAGACTGACAATAGCAACCTATGGAGAGTAAGAGAGACGACTCCCCTGGGAGGGGACTTTTTACAATTTCTTTATTTTAAGTGCTACGACAGTGCAACCTACATTCAATTAAAGCTTGTTACTTGGACTTTCACTTTTTACACATTTTCTGCCCAATTGGGCGACTTTTTACAATTTCTTTATTTTAAGTCCTCAGCAAATAAAGACTGTAAGTTTGGGTACACCGATAACATGCGGGTATAGCCGTATTTGTGTACAAATATATAGCCTTCTAGTTCTCCTTCTTATTTTCCTCCTTCTCCTATCAAACACATCATTCTGTCAAGGCTAGCGCTAAAACTACAAAGGCCCTGGGGCCCATATGTGGTACACTTATGGGCCCTACCCCGTAGAAGTGCCTTTTGCCCATATTGGCCCCAGAGGTCAAAGGTCACGGGCCCCAGGGCCCAAATGTGAAAATACAAATCACGCCGTTTCTCATCAAATGAAGCAGCCTCAGGGCCATAAGATGGTACACTGATAGTCCCAAGGGTACTCTATAAATACAAGTATACATGAGCCCCATATGTTATATATTATGGGCCCCAGGGCCCCAAATGTTAAAAATATGGGGCAACAGATTGATAAGCCTAGCTCTAAAGCTACAAGGGCACTAGGGCTCATATGTTGCACATGTATAAGCCCTAAATCGTAGATGTGCCTTTTGCCCATTTTGGCCCCAGATGTACAAGGCTAGAGGCCCCAGGGGCCCATTTGTTAAAACAAAGGGCCGGCCGTTTCTCAGCAAATAAAGTAGCTACAGGGTTCAGATTTGGTACACAGATAGGTTTTCAGTATTATATTGTCATATGTATATGGTCGAATCCAACGAAAAGTGTACACGGCATGTTCAGGGCCATAACTTAAAAGTATTAATCAATTGGCATTCGTTTTTGTATTGTGTTTATTCGCCTTGATCATACGCTTCGCGCCATATATAATAAGACAAAAAAAAAAGAAAAACTTAGACACAGAGACCCCAAAACATGCTATTTTTACCCATTTTTTCAAAATATTTCTTAAAGTATTTTTAAAAACATCTAAATCAGTTATGAAAAGAAGTCATTGGATTGAATCTAAATTGATTTCCTGAAAGGTGTGTATTCAAAGATTGCCTGTTCAATTTTTCACATATTTGTACATAATTATGAATTTTTTGTGATAATTTTTTGAGTGGTATTTTTTACATTACCTACGAATACAATTTTTCATAGCACTAGATATATCTTTAAAAATGGAAATCACTAATAAATGCGCAATTGATACAAGCTTTGATATGTCCAATACTGAAATGCATTGCATTCGGACATCTTTATTATTGTGTTTAGCTGCCAGAAATTCTAAATGGCACAAAGGTAGGTTTGGTAAAAAATATGCATTACCTCCGAATACATGTTAAAAGCTGTGCCATTTCCACAAAGTGAGAGAATAGTAAACAATAGTTAAGCAATAGGTGCAGGGTAATACACTCTTTATTTCTACCAAGTTTCAATAACCTGCGTTTAAATATTTCTGAGATGTCAACAATAAAAGCAAGTATTCGTAGGTAAATTTCGGTAACCGAATGTTACCTACGAATACACTTTGACATCATGACAGTATTGTGGAACACCGCCATTCATGCCAATGCCCATATTGGTACATAACGAAGGCCTGTATGTTTGCTATCAAATCATATGTCAATGAAAGTTGCGAATTCACATACATGCCCACCATGCAAAACTGAATACGGCTTAATTGGTGAAAAATATGTACTGAAATAGACGACAGTCTGCTCATTTGAAAGAAAAATCAGATTCAAAGAAGATTAGAAGGGGATAAATACTTGGATTTGTCAACTGTCATGTGTGCTTCATTTTAAATGTTTACCGACCTTCTGGTTTCTGAGTAATTTGTGTCCAAATTGATTTATTCGAAGGTAACTTTTGACGTTTTCGCTAAGGTTACCTACGAATACCATGGAAAAAACGACTGTTCTCATTGTCTCATGATCTAGACAACACATTGATGGACCCTGGTATAAAGCTAATTGCAGTTGCCCTCAAACGAAAGGCCACAAGACGTAACTGACTCCAAGATGGACTTCACAAGTCTGCAATAACGGTTTTAAGCGATTTGTGTGCAATTAAGCAAATTAAAGTCACTTTAGTGCCTTTGTTTCTTACTTCAATCCTCTTTCAACCGCTGTGAACCGACATTATTAATACATGATAGGGTCTAAAGTATCAATAAACGCACATAAAGAGAATAATACATTCAAAGTGCTTTATAAAATGAAGTTTTGATTGCGATATCCACCAAAAGTCTAATTCTTACTTACAAATACTGAAATGTTACTTACGAATACAGCATAATACATGACATGTGTAATGAAGTGTCCCTACCAATGGAAATTAATTGTCAAAAACTTTAAGCGGTACCCCAGGACACTATTATTACCCATATACGGATTCATTCAACAATTATTTATGATGTAAAATTGCTGATTAACTACTTGTATATCAAAATGAAGTGGTCAAAATCTTGCTAAAAGCATCAAAAATTTTTGATCTAAGGTAATAGCATTTATTCATTTGGACGTACCATCTGAAAGAGATCTAAAACTACCATTTTATTAATTCATTACCATAATAGCAAAATTTAAACCTATAAACTCAATATAGATATTGTTAAATCGCTCATGTTACCTACGAATACCCGGGTTTCTTCACCTTTTCATTGTATAAAGCGTTAGGTGTATGCGTATAATTCCTAATATTCTTGAAAACATATATCATACTCGTTCTTATACAATGTGTAAATTGATTCATACTCATTTGATAAATAAAATACAGAAACTGACCTAAACTTGATTTTCAAAAATAAACTAGCATAAATTGACTAAGATCATATTGATCGCGTTATAAAAATAAAAACAAATATTTTCTGATTGAGTTAGCATTTTCCTGACACCCTGTGGTCTACATTACACGAAAAAAGCGTTAATGGGAATATTCCATTTGTTTTAGGTTGATTAGTATTGCGATAGTGAAAGCATCCTAGTGGTATTCGTAGGTAACATTGGGTTTTGATATCACATTTACTATAACACGTCCTGGATTTATTTTTCAAGATTAGTAATGGCACTTTTGGTTCCTATAAGGCCAATATGTCATCAATCAATGGGCAAAAGGAAAAAATTGTGGAGACATGTTTATTTCTGACTTTTATTTTTGGCCCGTGGACACTTTTGGTTGGATTCGACCATATATGTACCCCATATGTCATATAATATGGGCCCCTGGGCCCCAAACGCTAAAACATAGGGCCGGCCGTTACTCTGTAAATAAAGCAGCTTTAGGGCTCGGAGTTAGTACACAGATTGCACCTGAAAATCACATTGTTATATGTACATGTGAGCCCCATATATTACATTATATGGGCCCCAGGGCCCCAAAACGCTAAAACATAGGGCCGGCCGTTACTCAGTAACTAAAGCAGCTACAGTGCCCAGCTTGAGTCTACTGATAGCACTAGAGAATTAAACTTCAACATATGTCCATGGGCCTCATAAGTCAAATATTATGGGCCCCATGGCCCCAAATGTTAAAACAAAGGGCCGGCTGTTTCTCGTCAAATAAAGCAGCTTCCGGGCTCAGAATTTGTACACAGTAGCACCTGAGAATTATATTGTTATTAACACCCACATACCCCCCACCCTACACATGTAGGACTAAACAGACATATCCATATTATAATTATTAATATAATAATTGGAAATACCAGCGTGAAGCGTTAAGGCTGTTCCAGTTAAATTACATACCCATTGGCTGTTCTATTTAATTTACATACTCCCTCTGAAATGGTCCCAAAATAGGCTGTTCCGTTTAATTTACATACTCCCTCTAAAATGGCTGTTCCATTTAATTTACATACTCCCTCTGGAATAGTTTCCCCCTAATCACATTGCATAGCCTCACTGTGAATAAGAGAGACTGACAACAGCAATCTATGGAGAGACAACTCCCCTGCCTTTATTTTAAGTGCTACGAGAGTGCAACCTGCATTAAATTAAAGCTTGACTTGGACTTTCAATTTTTACACATTTTCCACCCAATTGGGCGACTTTTTACAATTTCTATATTTTAAGTCCTCAGCAATGTGTACACATATAGCACCTGAGAATTATATTGTTACTAACACCCACGCATGCACCCATCCAACCCACACGCGTAGGACTAAACAGACAGACCGTATTATATCATAATTGGAAATACCAGCGTGAAGCGTTAAGGCTGTACCAGTTAAATTACATACCCATTGGCTGTTCCATTTAATTTACATACTCCCTCTGAAATGGCCCCAAAAAGGCTGTTCCGTTTAATTTACATACTCCCTCTGAAATGGCTGTTCCATTTAATTTACATAGTACCTGAGTAAGAGAGACTGACAACAGCAACCTATGGAGAGTAAGAGAGACGACTCCCCTGGGAGGGGACTTTTTACAATTTCTTTATTTTAAGTGCTACGACAGTGCATCCTACATTCAATTAAAGCTTGTGACTTGGACTTTCACTTTTTACACATACAATTTCTTTATTTTAAGTCCTCAGCAAAAAAGGACTGTAAGTTTGGGTACACCGATAACATGCGGGTATAGCCGTATTTGTGTACAAATATATAGCCTTCTAGTCTGTGGTTTCTTCTCCTCCTCCTTCTCCTATCAAACACATCATTCTGTCAAGGCTAGCGCTAAAACTACAAGGGCCCCAGGGCCCATATGTGGTACACTCTACCCCGTAGAAGTGCCTTTTGCCCATCTTGGCCCCAGAGGTAACATGTCACGGGCCCCAGGGGCCCAAATGTAAAAACACAAACCATGCCGTTTCTCATCGAATGAAGCAGCCTCAGGGCCGTGTGTTGGTACACTGATAGCCCTAGGGGTACTCTATATTTACAAGTATACATGAGCCCCATATGTTATATATTATGGGCCCCAGGGCCCCAAATGTTAAAAAAAATAAGGGGCAACAGATTGACAAGGCTAGCTCTAAAAGTACAAGATCACTAGGGCTCATATGTGGCATATGTATGGGCCCTAAGTTGTAGATGTGCCTTTTGCCCATTTTGGCCCCAGGTGTACAAGGCTGGGGCCCCAGGGGCCCTAATGTTAAAACAAAGGGCCGGCCGTTTCTCAGCAAATAAAGTAGCTACAGGGCTCAGATTTGGTAAACAAATAGGTCTTCAGTATTATATTGTCATATGTATATATGAACCCCATATGTCACATAATATGGCCCCTGGGCCCCAAACGCTAAAACATAGGGCCGGCCGTTACTCTGTAAATAAAGCAGCTTTAGAGCTCAGAGTTAGTACACAGATTGCACCTGAAAATCACATTGTTATATGTACATGTGAGCCCCATATATTACATTTTATGGGCCCCAGGGCCCCAAACGCTAAAACATAGGGCTGGCCGTTACTCAGTAAATAAAGCAGATACAGTGCCCAGCTTGAGTATACTGATTACACTAGAGAATTAAACTTCAACATATGTCCATGGGCCTCATAAGTCAAATATTATGGGCCCCAGGGCCCCAAATGTTAAAACAAAGGGCCGGCCGTTTCTCATCAAATAAAGCAGCTTCCGGGCTCAGAATTTGTACACAGTAGCACCTGACAATTATATTGTTACTAACACCCACATACCGCCCCATCCCACACACGCAGGACTAAACAGACATATCCGTATTATAATTGTTATTATAATAATTGGAAATACCTGCGTGAAGCGTTAAGGCTGTTCCAGTTAAATTACATACCCATTGGCTGTTCCATTTAATTTACATACTCCCTCTGAAATGGTCCCAAAATAGGCTGTTCCGTTTAATTTACATACTCCCTCTGAAATGGCTGTTCCATTTAATGTACATACTCCCTCTGGAATAGCCTCACTGTGAATAAGAGAGACTGACAACAGTAATCTATGGAGAGACAACTCCCCTGGGAGGGGACTTTTTACAAGTTCTTTATTTTTAGTGGTACAAGAGTGCATCCTGTATTAAATTAAAGCTTGTGACTTGGACTTTCAATTTTTACACATTTTCCACCCAATTGGGCGACTTTTTACAATTTCTATATTTTAAGTCCTCAGCAAATAAGGACTGTAAGTTTGATTACACCGATAACATGCGGGTATAGCCGTATTTGTGTACAAATATATAGCCTTCTAGTTATTATTATTATTATTATTATTATTATCATTATCATTATCATTATCATTATCATTATCATTATTATTATTATTATTATTATTATTATTGTTGTTATTATTATTATTTAATTATTTATTTTTTTTTTTTTTTTTATTATTATTATTATTATTATTATTATTATTATTATTATTAGTAGTAGTAGTAGTAGTAGTAGTAGTAGTAGTAGTAGTATTTATTATTATTAATATTTATTATTATTAGTAGTAGTATTTATTACTATTATGGAACGGTGAGTTACATGATACAAGTCATGATTCAGGGAGCATCACCTTAATTATTAATATTATAATTATTATTATTATTAGTAGTATTAGTATTATTATTACAGGGCTCAGTATTATTATTACAGGGCTCAGATTTGGTAAACAAATAGGTCTTCAGTATTATATTGTCATATGTATTATATTAACCCCATATGTCACATAATATGGGCCCCTGGGCCCCAAACGCTAAAACATAGGGCCGGCCGTTACTCTGTAAATAAAGCAGCTTTAGAGCTCAGAGTTAGTACACAGATTGCACCTGAAAATCACATTGTTATATGTACATGACTGTGAGCCCCATATATTACATTTTATGGGCCCCAGGGCCCCAAACGCTAAAACATAGGGCCGGCCGTTACTCAGTAAATAAAGCAGATACAGTGCCCAGCTTGAGTCTACTGATTACACTAGAGAATTAAACTTCAACATATGTCCATGGGCCTCATAAGTCAAATATTATGGGCCCCAGGGCCCCAAATGTTAAAACAAAGGGCCGGCCGTTTCTCATCAAATAAAGCAGCTTCCGGGCTCAGAATTTGTACACAGTAGCACCTGAGAATTATATTGTTACTAACACCCACATACCGCCCCATCCCACACACGCAGGACTAAACAGGCATATCCGTATTATAATTGTTATTATAATAATTGGAAATACCTGCGTGAAGCGTTAAGGCTGTTCCAGTTAAATTACATACCCATTGGCTGTTCAATTTAATTTACATACTCCCTCTGAAATGGTCCCAAAATAGGCTGTTCCGTTTAATTTACATACTCCCTCTGAAATGGCTGTTCCATTTAATTTACATACTCCCTCTGGAATAGCCTCACTGTGAATAAGAGAGACTGACAACAGCAATCTATGGAGAGACAACTCCCCTGGGAGGACTTTTTACAAGTTCTTTATTTTTAGTGGTACAAGAGTGCAACCTGTATTAAATTAAAGCTTGTGACTTGGACTTTCAATTTTACACATT
>NC_092639.1:66711719-66793643 GCF_039555335.1 Amphiura filiformis
TTGCATGCACAGTGTAGCAGAATTATTGTGCAGCCACTGTGACATACCTATTATTATTATTATTATTATTATCATTATTATTATTACTATTGTTGTTGTTGTTGTTGTTGTTGTTGTTGTTGTTACTATTATTATTTATTGTTATTAGTATTATTATAAGTAGTAGTAGTAATATTAATAGACCAAATTACCAAATCTGTTGTCATGTCATCTTACTCAATCTTCAACTCAAGACATGAGCCAAAGTGGAATGTCCAAGAAGTCATATAACTTTTTTCTCACCGCCATGATATATTTCCTCATTATTTATGTGTATATTTGCTGTTTGTAATTGTGTTTACCCTTGCCTGAGATCGGTATGGATCTTAGTTGATCTTGGGGTTATATGTTCTTCTTCTTTTGTTAATAAAGATGATTAAATAAAATTTAGTAGTATTATTATGGAACGATGAGTTACATGATACACGTGATGAACCAGAGAACATCATCTTAAACTGACTAAACACTATCACATTCCCATGCATGTTGCTGATGTTATTATTTGTTTCCTTCCTCCTAGGATGGCAAGTCACCACTGCATTATGCCTCCAAGAACGAACACAGTGACGTCGTACAGGTGTTAACAGACCATGGTGGAGATGTCAATATGGGAGACTGGGATTGTATAATGCTAATAATAATAATAGTAATAATACACCCCATCCTCTACTTTATTATGCATATATAACACGGAATATTTTACTTACATTTTAAATCTTGAATCCGTTTCGAATAGCCTGTTGAAAAGACGGCCGAAAGCAGCAACACTACCAAGGATAATTGAAATCAGGATGTGGCAACTAATTTGCATGTGTCCAAGTCTTATGTTAATAGCGTATTATTATTAAAATGACGTCATGACCTTGCTAGGGGGCGCTAATAATATCCACAGACAGACCTTGACTCGAATTCTATAATGGGTTAAATGCGCAATTAAATAGCTGTTAAATGATTAGCTTTCCATGGTATACCATTTCGTTATAAAATAAATATAACTGTTCAATTTATCGTGTGTAAACTTGAAGTTTGTTCGTGAATTTTTAGCATCTAAAATGCTGAACTCGGGTGAAATCTAGTGTCAAATTCTGCTGCATCACCCCATCTGGATGATAGAATTTTATTTTAAAAATATTGAATTCTAACAGATAGATTGTGCAGTAAATACGATTTATCAGCATTTAAAGAAATGTTAACTGACCAAGATAAACAATCGAGTAAACCAGCGGCCAGTCCCGGGTCAGAGTTTACCAAGTCAAAACCTAAGACAGCTACTTTTCTCGCCTAAAGACAAAAACCGATGAAGAAAGACCAATATATTCCATTCTCTGACAATGAAAAACCCTGGGTGTGCAGAACTACATGTTGGTGAGACATTCATTGTTAAACAGATTCTTAAAACACCGTCGTCCGAGTACAACCTAAACGAGTCATTTGGAATTAGAGTCAACCCACCATCAATCAACCGCGACGTGAGCCAAAGTTACCAAGAGCGCACGACCAATTTTGGGATTAAGCGTCCAAACGGACAGATACCGAGCTTGGGTTCCCAGATGAAGGTCAAAGCGGTGAACAAAAAAAACGAATAAAAACAGTCGGCACTCAACACGCGATATTCAAATCTCCCAGGCCAAAATTGTCTGTCTAAGTGGTTATTTGTGCTCAATTGTCGTCAGCGCGTCATTGTATTACTGGAACGTCATTGCACTCGTCAATTTTGGCGCCCAGGAATTTTTGAATATCGCGTGTTGAGAGATGGATCTTTTATTCGTTTTTATGGTCACTATGAGTTTGTTTTGAATAAAACCACGTGATTCACGCTTGATAATTATTTTTTATATATATATAAGGCATAATGTTGTGATTGCCGGAGACTTCCTTTAAGCCCAATTGATCAACAGCATCATAGCGACAGAAAGCTTTCCCAGAGTTGTGGCAATAATTAGTCGGTCGCAACACATAGTGGCGTAGAGTGATTTTCCAAATTTTCCGTTTCACATAGTGGCGTATAGGTTTAGAGCTAGCTATTATGCTATAATAGTTATTCCTTGTTAACAATTAAGATACAGTTTAATAGTTTGAACCTTACACTTCAATTTCAAATGGAATTGGGCCACTGAGAGATAACAGTGGTGGAGTATCGACTCCATTTCTAGTAGCATATCCTTCAAAAACGTTTTGCTCGGAGACGTATTTTGTCCTTCACGTACGCCACTATGTGTTGCGACCGTAACTCCAGGTGGTGAATTCTCAAAATGGTCTGCCAAAAATCCCCCTTTGGCCGTGCCAAATGATATTTGCCCACCTCCTGCGACGTGCCAAAAAACTGTTACCCCTCCCCCTGTGACGTGCCAAAAAATATTTCCCACCACCTTTACACATGCACAATTTTGGGGAGCTCATATTTAAAACCTGAAATTTTGAACATGTTCTTGACTTTTTCCTACACCCTTTTTAGGGCATAATATAGAGACGGTGCCCAAGAAACTTGTGCCAAAATCATTTCACCCACCCCTTTTGATCTCCCAAAATCTCTTGTCCTCCCCTTTCGACCTGCCAAAAATGCTTGCCCCCCCCCTCACCTTTGACCTGCCAAAATCTTTGTTCCCCTTTGGCCTTTCCAAATAATATTTGCCCCCCGCGACGTGCTAAAAAACCTTTGCCCTCCCGCCTTTACACATGCAAGATTTTTGGGAGCTCAAATTTTAAACCTTAAATTGCTTTATCATATCAGCAAATTTTTGAACATGTTCCTGACGTTTTCCTACACCTTTTTAGGGCATAATATAGAGACGGTGTCCAAACATTGTCACAAATCACTTGTCTCCCTTCTACCTAAATGCAACTTTGTTCATTGGAACGCACGATCCATGAATAATAAAACTACTTCGATATGTGATTATATCATGTCAAATCACATTGATTTCTGCATCATGGTTATATGGTGATGATAGAGACAAAAGAACAATAGAACAAAAGAACAATAGCCGATGTGAAGAGTATGCTAAGTATAATGTTATTTAAGTTATTTAAAACGTTTTAAAAACGTTTTTGTGTTTGCTGGGAAGATACTCAGTAAAGAGAATGCAATACTGACGCCGTTCATCACAACGGATCAAAAACTGACAAATTTTAAATTGACACTGACCTTCGGGGTGTGTGTGTGGGAGGGGGGTGCAAGATTGAAACATTTCCCAATTTCTGATCAAAAGTTGTAGCGATAGCTCGCACCGTGAGCGGTTTGCCGCGAAGTGTTAAACGGGTGGGGTCTAGGGGGCGGAGTCCCCGGAAGCTCCTGGTTTTTGGCATACTAAAAGCTAAAAGTGTTTCAGAGTACAAATATCACAATGAAAGTAGTATAGATTTGTTTGAAGCTGCACTAACATTTGTACAACAGTCCTAAATTAAACATCTTTCCCTTTTTCTCCCTTCCCCTTTTTTCTTCCCTCTTTTTTCTAATTGTTCATCTTTCTCCTCCCTCTTTCCCTCTATTTTCTTCACTCTTTTCTCTCCTTCCCTCCTTTTCCCCCTTCCCTATTTTTGCTCTTCTTCCCTTTTTGGTCGGGCCCCCTACTGGTCATGCCACTGAAGCTACTTCAAATGACAATTTGTTACAATCGAGTAATGATGAGGGTAATGAATTCCAGTCCAGTATGGTGTGCGGGAGGAAGCTATTACATACGTTTGTTATGACATGGAATTTAAGATGGCGATATTAGCGAGTATGTGAAGCCCTTGCTGATTGTATATAATCCGGTATGGGGAGGGCAATGTTTTGAGTTTGAATTTTGGTGGTTAAATGTGATGTTTTCCTTCGTTGTTGGAGTGATGTCCAGTTTAACTGATCTAACAAGTTCGTAACTGTGCCCTTTGTTCTATTGTAGTTATTATTAACAAATCTTGCTGCCCTTCTTTGCACCATCTCTATTTTATTAATATCCTCTGCAGTGTGAGGATCCCAAACTATACTCGCGTACTTGAGAATTGGTCTTACTAGTGCAAAGTACATCTGCTTTGTAATTGATGGTGGGCGTCTAAATAAATTACGACGAATGAATCAGAAGGCTTTGATAGCTTCCAGAGTTATGTCGTTTAATGTGCTCAGACCATTTGAGGTTGTGCGTTAATTAATATTTGTTGGGGGGCGCGGAGAATGTTGTATTTAATCGTGTTAAAGGACATTGGCCAAGTGGCAGCCCAGTCAGTGAGAGACATCAGATCTTTTTGCAGATGTTCTGTGTCGATGTTTGATTTTATGACTCAATAGAGCACACAGTCATCTGCAAATAGTCTTGATGTTAGTTTTGGTGCTAATATTATCAGAGATGTCATATACGAGGAACATAAGGGGTCCGAAGACTGTCCCTTGAGGAACGCCCGATTTTATATGCACAGGTTTTGATGTATCCCCATCCTTGATGTTAACAACTCCATTATCCAGTCCAAGATGAAGCACCTTGTAGAAGGCTTTCTTTAATTCTAGAATAAAGAACATCAGTCTGATTCCAGTGATAATGGACGTGACTACCACATCAAAATTCAGCATAGGATCCGCATAATTTCTGATTGTTCATTAATGTCATAAACAGTCAATAAAATATGACCAGTTCAAGAGGATCCCATGTTGCGGTTAGAAGAATCGAGCTTTTTTAACAACCATCAAAACTGATGGGTACCAATCATTTTGATACAGACTGTAGTGTGATATGCCCTGAGTTGACGAGAGATGGGAATTCGCTCTCGTGCAATCAAGTTGATTCAATATAATATTAAGATTTACTAATATCTTGCGAATTTCCACATGATTCAATGTCATCATTGTATAATTGAGCTACAGGGTGTCCCAGAATGATTTATACCGGGAAAGATGGACTTTTAGGTATGAACAGCATTTTTATTGGTCATATTGTCTTGCATTTTAAGTTCTAAATATATTTAGCTTTCTGAGATTTTTTAGATTTTAATAATTGGACGTTTCTAGTAGAAGTTAGAGAGGATTGCTGAAAAAAAAGTGAATTCCAAGTTTTGACAAAGTAACCTATTTTGAAATTCTGTAAAATTACTAACCGTTCAGCACAAAGTTATTTGGAAAATGTTATGCAGTATATTTGTTGTGTCCTGTTCTTACTTCTACTAAATAGTTGATATCTATCGTTTATTTATGATGTTACGAAGCAATCCTTGTATGGAATAAAGGATTTGCTACGCTTGAGTGACCTTAAACTATTATTTCTTTGGCGGCAGTTTTGAAGCCATGTATTGCGGTGTCTGAGTTTCATCATTTGAAATGCCGGCAGAGATGGATTTTTCATAAAAGTATAGAGAAGGTTCGTCCTTAGTGTCGCAGCATGCATTTATGTCCACAGTATATTGGCAAACCCACAGCTACGTGACAAAGAAGATTAAAATTTACTGCGGATGATGCTTGAGGAAGTTATATCCTCTGTAAAAATGACATTTTTGGGTAAAAATTGGGGTAAAATTCACATAAAAAGTATATTTTTCAACTTAAATATCTTAAATATTTGGTGTATTTCCTATAAAAGAATGTAAGATTTCTCCAATAATATATAGCACAGTGCGGATGGACGATGGTGCTAAAGGATCCATGTGTTATGATGCCTTTGCACTGTAAATTACACAGTAATAGCATAGTCACGCGAAAACGAATCAAGCTATTTCCATGAAAGTCACAGGATAAGTAGGAGACATGTGTAGCATTGTATTACACTTATTAAGATTGGATACACTGTTGACTATAAAAATTATATTTTTGATATTTTGTTCAAACACGGTATAAATCATTCTGGGACACCTTGTGTTATATTAATACACGGAGGTATTTGTTTTTGTGGCAGATCTTAGTTCGAAAGTAAGTAACATTAAGGTTACACTAAGAAACGTATAAAAACGTATAAAAGACGTATAAAGTTGTTCTCTAAAACAGAGTTTTCTCAGTAATCAGATATCGCAGCGAGTGAAATGTTGGTTCATTGGATGTAGCTTAACACTTTCGTTGTGTGTTTACACAAATATTTTGAATAAATGTGAAAATCCTTCGTTTAAAGCGTTTTTACGCACCATGTTCACAAGATCAAAAACGCGTTCCATGACGTTTTTTTTTTAAATGTGCGCTCCGTATAAAACCACGCCACGTGATTGTTTTCTTCTTTTTTGTATTGTACTACAAATCGATCAAAGAAATAATGTTGCCATGGGGAAGAACCAAATACAGTACCAATTAAATTTTAAAAGCCCGTTTTTGGGGAACATTTTCGAGAATCTTGATTGAGAAAAAACTGTTTTGTTACATTATCGATATATTGATTGTGGAACGTTAATTTTGACATCTAACTACCAACATTATTTCTCAACGGTCTGTCGATTACTCTACCATTTGATTTTCATTCAAAATTGAAGCTACTTTTGCAAAAAACGAGTTTTTTCATCATCGATGCGTTTCATAGTGCAGTGTCGTCCACGGGATATTCACCGTGACCTTTCCAGCCATAAACCCGCTTATTGAAGATTAAACCGATATATGCAGTACTAAACCATTATATAGTAATCTATTGTCCAATTACCACCTGATAATATTGATCCAATGAGCGACCGAATTGTCCTCTACGGACGACTAATCCAATCGATAATGACGCTATTGACATATACGAGCGGAGCTCCACTGACCGAGTTTTGGGGTATTTTTCACTGGTTTGCAGCTGTTTGCTGTCATTTACTCATCAAGGCGACCACCGTTATTATAAGGACTATGCAAATAATTTAACGATTGACATGTAGAGAATAAGCCATAATTGATTAACAGAAAGTACTATATAAATTTGTACCTATGACGGTTTTATGACACCAATCTTCCAAATACGACCAAAAATGGCTGCCCGGTGAAGCAAAATGTGCATTGGAATAACACGGCGAGTTTGGATTGATGGTAGGATTTCTTTTTAATAAAAATGTATGTTCCCCCACGTGTCACGGTTTCATAGATTCGTGGTCATTGTGCATGTAGATTGATACACCAAGTATATACGCTTGAGTTCATCTTTTCTGCATGGCAGTTTCTATTATTAACTTACGCCCCTCTGGAATCAAGCCTTGAAAATCCATTGTATTTAACCTTAACGTGCTATAAAACGAATGAGATTAAAATGCTCTTCTCTTCCCAAAAAGTGAATACATTCTTCTGTCGACTTGCTGATATCCGGTTTATGGATCGACACATCAATGTCAATGCTAAAGGAACTGAGTGATTGGTGAAAGCAGGACCATTTAGGGAAATTGTCCTCTGTGCAAGGATGTTTATGCAAAGGATATAAATTCAAATTTACAGTGGACTTCGCATAATAATGATCTTCGCGGGACAAATTTGAATAAGGATTATACATCAGTCGACCGGAACATGGAATGCAACAAAACTTTGTCAATCATATTATACTTTTCATTAAATATTCAGATTTTGTTAACTTATACAAACAGTGTGTTTTGTTTTGCATTCTGAAGTGAATTTGCGTAAAGTGTTTTTGGCGTTGAGTTATTAACGACTCGTATTGTAATTTCAGTAAAACATTCTTAAATTAGTTATTAAAGTTATACTGGTATCCCAAACTTATTTCAATGTTGTGATACAGGGTGTCCCAGAATGATTTGTACCGTGTTTGCAAAAATAAATAAAAATAGAAGACGGGCAGTGTATCTATTTTTGATACAAGCATTATAATGTTGGACATGTCTCCTACTTATTCTGTTAATTTCAGCGCGCTACCTTTATTTGTTTTGGCGTGGCATGCAATAATGTAAAATCGATGAAAAACGACTCGCATACCTTTGAAAAATGACACGAAACGATTAAATGAAGAACGTGGGATGTTTGGCACAGCATTTCGACGACAACTACTGTTGGGGTTGTGCCTTAAAGATTGCCGGACAGCTGCAATGTTCGCTCTAGTTCTTACAGTCTTACGAGCACCTGAAGCTTCATTCTGCCGATTCCTGACAGTTCCGTGCTCGTCAAACTTCTTTACGTTATACACTATCGTCTAATGAATCTTCTTTGCGTCGCAACATAGCTGCCGGTTTGCCAGTAAGTTTTTGAAAGAAATCCACGCTGCTGTACAGTAAATTGAGGAGCCGTCTTTTCTGTACCACAACCAGTTCGATCTATGCAAGCATTTCAAATGACATGGACCTCACACCACAATAACTATATTTAAAACTACCGCCAAAGAAAGAATGGGATTAGGCCACAAATCCTTAATTCCATATAATGATTGCTTCCTAGCGTCATAAATAATAGATAGATATCGGCTATTTAGTGAAAATATGAACAGGGCACAACTAAAATACCTGCATAACTTTTTCCAAATAACTTTGTGCTTAACGGTTAGTAATGTTACAGATTTTCAAAATAGGTTGCGTTGTCAAAACTTAGAATTCACCATTTTTACGCAATCTTCTATAACTTCTACTAGAAACGTCCAATTGTTAAAATCTAAAAAATCTGAGAAAGCTAAATATGTGTAGACCTTAAAATGCAAAACAATATGACCATTTAACATGCCCTTCATACCTAAAAAAATCCATCTTGTTCGGTATAGATCATTCTGGGACACCCTGTATATGAGTCATAGCATATTTATTCTTTATAGTGTATGGGCCCGACCCCATCAGATGGGTGGGGGAGGGTTGGGGTGGTTGCTAGGGCGTGCGCTAAGCTGTACTTTTACCATAGGTAGCTGACATCATGGGCTACAGAAAATGCATGATGATAGCGGAAAAAATGGCATGAACTTTACACAGGGTCATCATGTTTTTTCGGAACTTTTTGCTGCGCGCGGTTTGATCATGACGCACATGGAGACTTTATTTTAAGTATGGAAAAAAGATGCTATATGAGTATGCAAACTCACTTATAGCAGTACTCACTAAGAATATACTCTCTACTTGTGAAAGGCCTCAATAGCCTAATCAGTGAACATGGCTATTTATTACCCTCATTACATGTTCAATACTAACCAATCACAGCATTGTAGAATTACCTCATTCCTAGTACTTGTTGTTTGCCCAAGTACTAATTAATCAGAAGTATATTGGAGATCCATCTGAATACACTTATCAAAGTGCATTATTATAAAACGCCTAATTTGGGATTACAGCAGTGGACGCCGTTCACCAGCATTTCATAAAGGCTGCTAGAATAAGACAAAATTTAATGCTATTTTCTTGCACATGCTGACGAAGCCTGATTACCTTTTTAAAATGCCGAGTGGGAGGGTTTTCTATGAAATATTTTTTGTGTAAAAACTGAAGCATCATAATGTATAAAAATATTTGAATATTAACTGTACATCATAGATGACGATTTGTGATACCCAATGGTGCTAAAGTTTATGTGGTTTAGAAAGCAGAGAATTTTATTTAAATTTTATATACGCCAAAATATTTTCTGAATTTAGTGGAAATTAACAATGAATTGATGGTGAAAATTGTATGTAAAATTTACATAGGTCCCCACTAAAAATTACTATTTCGTCTTTATGGGAATCTAATCTCCAATAACTTTTGAGGACCTACGTGGAATTCTCCTATAAATTGGTAGGCCCCATTATACTAACACATGTATATAGTTGTAGCACGTGCAGCCTCGCGGCTAGTCAAAATCGATATAATGTATTGTGCAATGTGCATGTATGAGAGGCCCATTTATTGTCGGATTTCTGTATGTAGTACACGCAGTTATTAACAATTGAGCGGTATTGATACACATTAATGTTTTTAAGCAAATAAAATTCCAAAATATGGTACGTTTTCTGTCTTTGCTTGTCACGTGGTAAGCCTATATGTTGAAGTTTCATGATGGATACCAACAAGTCATGTGGACGAGCGGTCTAAGGCGCTAGGCTCATTCAGAATTCACGATAGCGGTGCGGCGTGAGTTCGAGCCCCACTTCTGCCAAACTAAATTTCCCTTAAAAAAATAATAATATTATGTTAGGGAAATGTGGCTGGGAGGATTTATGTATGACGTGGTGTGATTTGGGATATTATTTCAGAACATAATTATTACCCTAAAAGCCTGATTGGCATTGAATTCAACTCCATTCCCATGTGTTGATGATCAATTTCACTACTGATCATTACATACACATGTGTGCTGTTGACCTATATAGCTCACTAATCGCCACCGTCAAAGTTCAGCTCTCTGTGTGTTATAACCAAGTGCTCAATTGGGTTGGGTACTCATTTCTAAGATACACGATGCTATTAGCATTCCTAATGGATTTGTACATAGACTGAATTGTGCTGTTGGCGTCTAAACTGTGACACAAAGCCATTATAGATATAAACTATTTGCCTGTTGAGCATGACATGCAGTAACACAATCATTTACTCTAGATAACAAAATACTAATTAATGTAAAGCACATATTTTGCAGCACAAAACATTCATGATTAAAAATGGACGTTATTCTCGTAGAGACAAATAGTATGGAACTTTCTCATGCATTTCAAATTTCTCAGGTATGTCAACATTTCATATAAGCTTTATAAAAAGGACCAATACTTATGGCTAAGTGATAGTTCAGAAATACTTTTTTTCACATAGAAACTTCTTGACCCCCTCTTTGCAAACCAGAAACTCTGTTTTTGAACATCCATGTACAGTACTCCATATACAGGGTGTCCCAGAAATAATTACCGAGTGAATAAAATTGAAAGTAAGTCGAGAAGTAGACATTAGAATCAGAAAATGTAAAATGTAGCGCATAGCCTGTTTTAATGTGCATCACATACGGAAATGTTGTTTGATTCGGTTGACTGGTTACGATTACATAATGTGCGCATCAATGCAGCTCATTCCAAGTTTGATCACAGGCGTTTTTTTCATACTCGCTCACCGCTTTCTAAAGTTTGTGTATCTCATTAAATTTAATCCACATTATCAATTTTATAATCCGACGGTGTTATGCTTATGTTATTCATTCTTTCACTGAAGATGAATAACAGTACGTTTGTCCGAAAAACTTTGATTTCTGTAATTGGAAGCTTTCCCACTTTAATTATTTAGGTTGAGCAAATATGTTATATTTTAACTTTCCAAAGAACATTTGAGCCAAGAATGACAATGATCAAGTGCTTGCAGTTTACGTGACATGCGATTTTTGATACCATGCAACATTAATGTTGAAGTTTTAAAAGATTTAAACTTTGCATTACAATTTCTTCGAAATAGTCCATAAACTTGAATGTGTGTGAGAAATTGTTTAAGCCAGCTGGAATTCTTTTATGCAATAATTCTTTATGCAAACATTTATATAAACATTAACGAGGTCGTGCCGGTTTTCAAATTTGAACAAAACCTAATTAAATGTTTTGCAAGAAACAGATTGTTTAAAAAGAACAAAAAGGATTTCACAGAACAAATCATGAAGCCCATTGACCGGTAACCACTATATTGCGCATTGTGTTGAATTATCTTTCTTTCAAACTTGGAATGAAGTGAATTGACGCATGCGTTAAGTAATCGCTCATTTCTTCGCAATCAGTCAACCAATTCCAGTAAAATTGACGTATATGATGCAGAATAAGATGGCTACACGCTGATGTTTAGATTAGATGTCTATTTCTCGACTGACGTCCAAATTCATTTTTCTGGGACACCCTGTACATGACTATTTAAGCTAACAAGTAAAAAGTCAGTAGCTCGTGGAAAATTTCACAAGAGCGAAAATGAAAATCATTGATTTTACTGTAGAAACCAATGGTTTGCCTCACCCCACCCCCCTACGGTCATTTTTGATTCCGGTTCCACCTCCAGGTGAGATGCTGGGTTAAAAAAATTATCACGAGCGCAAATGTTGGATCTACGATTAGCTCAAAGTCGTAAACGCGCGCGTTTTTTATGACGAATAAAAAATCTTAGGGGGGTACAACCCTCTTCATACATAAATAAGGAAATAAACAAACAAAAATACATGCTTCAAGAGCTAAAGCATCTAACACTGCTGTATCTACTCTAGTAAAATATAATATTGAGGGTTTAGTTCAGCCCTATCTGAAAAACATTTGACAATTATTGTCTGCATCCTATACTCTACACACCTGATACTTGGCAGCTATTGCAGATATATATGAAAATCAGCATTTGTGTCATCCACTGTTCATTGTTGGGGTGAATTGTATTGATACATGCGACCGTATAGTACACCACGAATGAGCCGTAAAGTCGACAAATTGTATTCCTAGTTACAGTGTAAAATGTGCATGAAGGTCGCATTTATAGGTACCTCAAGTTGGTGCTAAATGTTTCTCATTTTGTGCCAGTTAAACACCTTTTAAACCAATCAATAATCCTATTGTTGAAGAGGATAATAAGCTTCTACCAATGTCTATAGAATCCTTAAATAGCTCTAGTCTTTGTTTGCTTTGGCTAAATCCTGTTCAAGTGGTGGGTTACAAAGCATTGTATTTTGTCTAGGTATGTATAACCAACAATTTACAATGAAAAGACATTCCTGAACCTCGTTGACTCGGGGATGACTTGAAATGACCACTAATGATGACTGTTTGATATTTATTACCAGCAATGTGAAAAAAGAGACACACCTTGGATGCATCGAACCAGAGAAGATGAGAATAGATTCTCATCTTCTCTAATCGAACCCGGCACTTTCCTGATATGCAGATATGACTGGCTGTAGCTATTGCTCTAAGCATTCAGTCCAGATTAGCGATATTTGAGTTTTGCGGGCTATTGGAAAATGAGTAGGCCTCGTGTTCACACGTGTATGATATTTGTATAAATAACAAAACATAGTTTGATGATGGATGACCCATTACAGCATTGGAAGTCGCAATATAATATTCGAAAAACAGGAAATAAACCCCATTATCATATAAATAGTACCCTGTTTATTTTTTAAAGCAAAATGAAAATAGATAATTTAATATGCCTAGTTCCATTACTACCCAGCAAACACAATTATATTACTGAACACGTTAAATATCGGGTTAAAGGGTATGTGGAGGTATAAAAGGTTTTAATAACATTAAAAAACATTATTGTTCAAAACTTGCTGTAAAACATTTTAACATAATAGACTGGGTAGTGTCCATAAGAAAAACACTCGGACAGCTGTTTAACGCAATGAAATAGCAATGATGATAAACGACGTTACAAGAACTGCTGTTGCCCGTCCACACAGACAATTCATACAGCATTATGTCGTAAGACGACACGATCTTGCCTAAATCTTCTTTTCGCAAGGTGTTTTTTTGGTCGGCATTCTCCACACACAAATGGATAGAAAATCTCCCCGTTCAAACTCGCGTCGAAAAATGTCTAAATATATTCACGTCTTCTCATCTATACTAGGTCAAATTTTAATCACCAAAATGGATTTTATTACATATCGGACTCTACTTGTTCCATTTGGATACTTTGAATTCCTTCATAACATGACAGACATAAATTTTCAGCATTTTGTAATGCATTTTTTGGTCATTTTGGAACGTCATTATTTGCTACCAACCGCAACGTGACTGCCTTACGGGAAATCTGACCAATTCACAATGGATTTCACCCTCTAGAGGGCATACTAACTTATTTTCGACTAGTGTAGCATGCGGTTGGCGTACCCGTATCACGTTTCACGTAAATTTCGCAATCTCTCTATTATGTATATAGGAAAGAACGTAAACTTTATTGTTAATTTCTGTAAATTTCAGAGATGTGGATAGAGGTGTTATGATATGACGAAGACGAAGACACCACAAATGTGATCGTACACGACGAATGAGCCATAAATGTCCTAAATTGTATTCTGAGTTACAGTGTAAAATGTGGTCATATTCATAGGTACCTCAAGTTGGTGCGACAAGTATCTCATTTTGATAGCGCTAGTCAAACACCTTTTAAACCAATCATTAATCCTATTGTTGAACAGGATAATAAGCTTCTACCTATTTCTATAGAATTTTGAATAGCTCTGGTCTTTGTTTGTTTTAGCTAAATCCTGTTCTAATGGTGGGTTACAAAGCATTGTATTTTGTCTAGGTATGTATAACCAACAATTAGCAATAAGAAGACATTCATGAACCTCGTTGACTTGGGGATGATTTGAAATAACCGCCAATTATGACTGTTTGATATTTATTACCAGCAATGTTGAAAAAGAGACACATGTAGAAGGAATAAAGTCCAACAAACTATAACTCCGCTTCTGGATATCGTTTGAAGTCAAATGGTATACCATTTTAAAGCTTATGAATATATTTTCTGAACACGAAATAAAACTAAATTGACCGGGGACGAATTTACGGCTCATTCGTGGTGTGCGGACACAAATGTGAATGAAAATTAAACAAGTTTCTTTGATGAAAAAAATATCACAATATAAATGGACGTTGAAAATTGTGTTATCCTTGATTTAAACCAATAAAATGGTTAATAACACATTGAAAATAAAATCAGGTTGTGCCCGGGTTAGAACCGGAGCCATAAAAATCAGAAATGGATTATACGTCCATCGCTTTGACCGCTGTGCCACCGGCCACTGCGATAAATCACTGGGGAAAAATGTAGTATTTATCTTCTCGTAGTAATACGAATGTATGCTGTGTTCCGCAAGAATAAAAGAATTGTGAAAAACTTAATTTGTTGGCGAATGGGGTTCAGAATTTGTATGTAGGGTATCCAAGAAAATGCTAGGGTATATTTGAAAATAAATCTAAAAAAGTAGTGCAAAAGTAATGTGCAGGTAGGGCTGTAACCGTCTAGAAAAAAGTATTATTTTCCACTAATTTTGGCTATGAAATACCGCATGAAATGACCCAAGAATGTTTGTTTATTGTCAAACAATGGTTAACTGTAGGATTTATGTCACTTTTTGAATTAATGAGCTGTTGAAATAAAACACTTGGGACAGTAAATAAGATTTAGCATGGTTTTAGATAAATTTTGTACCCAGCAAAAAATATCATAGAACAATAGAACTGAAGTGTTTTATTGTGTCTTGTAAATATAGTCTAACGGGAGCATCTGTTTATTCTTCATAATCAGTCGTTTTAATAAACTTGCTGGTCACGTGACGCATTATAATGTAGCTTTATAGCAGACACGCAATTTTCTACAGACTCGGTTGAATATAACGTGCTGTTCTCATATTATAATGCAGTGAGTTCGCAATTAATTTTGAAATACTTCATGTGACTCACAAATACCATTATAAGATGTGTTTAGATCCGTACTCGGTATCGTTGTTACGTGAGGGTGATAGTAATTCTCACGGTTGCCAAATTCATCATATATTGATGGAATTAAGCATGATACTTGAATACATCATTGTGTTTTATGACCTGACTCATAGTTACCATATTTGGGTATAAACAAAACCAGTGATAAATTAGGCTTGCAATTTTTAAAAAACAGTCCACTAAGATGTAAGATGAACTTAATTTTGATTGACAGTGTATAGCAATATTCATCAACGTCGGTTTTGTATGAGTAGATCCATGTTACTCATTTGATATTCATGCCATGATAAGATGAGAACCCGTAGTTACAGGTCAGCGGTAATAGCAGAATTGTTTGATTGGTGTAGCTATGAAAAGTGTATTATCATGATGTTTAAAATAGCGCCTATGCGTAATATATCGGCGTCCCAAGGGAACCTAATTTGATTGACTCTTGGTTGTGTTGATAAAAGCGATAGAATAGGAGCTCATCAACATTGCAAATACAATATGCATGGGTGATAGGCTCTCAGAACAAAATCATAACTGGTATAGTCCGGCTGCCAAACTCAATTTTGCTACAGAAGCTTGTTTTGGTGTCCATAGTTTTGATTTTGATGGGTATTGCTTCTCAAGACCACCAACTTCAAAAATAAGTTTACTGGACCTCTGTCAGCATTGATCATTGTGAGATATGGCAGGTCAAAATTTCACACAGAGGTCAAAATTCAAACTGCTCAAATGTTGTTGAAAAGGCCCCCAATTATTCCTCTTGTCATGGCGATCTAGAAAAAGTATACTTTTACCTATCTGTGACATAGACTAATTCCAATCAGCCGTCTACACTTCGCATGTACTGTGTATGCTTCGTAGTGACGACTGATTATCTTCCAGTCCATATCATGACGGACTTCTGAAAACTATTCAATGCGACTTTGGTTGTGCGCCGTAGCGCGACTGACTAGCGGCGCCTGTGTACCGCGTCGCTGTACCGCGCCGCTGTGACAAGATCGCGCTCTGAACTTCTAAAAACAACTGCGCATGCTCTATGCCACAGGAATCCTGTTGCAAAATCCGTCACTTTTTTCCACGTAGTTTTCTCAGTCGTCAATCCAGACGGTTGACGACTGAGGGCAGCAGTCTATCTGTGACACACCCTTCTGGAGTTATAAGCATAAAGGTCAAAGGTCACGATTTGACCTCCACAGGGGTCAAACCCTCGAAAAATGCTCAGATCTTCATCAAAATAGTCTCAAGTTGTTCATCATAGAAAATCCATGCAGAAAAAAAATAGTTTGCTTTGTGTATGATGTTTCCTTACATGGGTAACCATGGTAACATAGCAAAAAGGGTCAGGTCTATGTACGATTCAATGGACATTGACCTTGGTCAGAAATTGAGACTATTTTCATACAAATCGGAGTATTTGTCAGGTTTTGTCCGCTGTGGAGGTCAAATGGTGACTTTGATCTTTCTGCTTATAACTCCAGAAGAATATGTCACAGATAGGTAAAAGTATACTTTTTCTGGATCGCCATGACAAGAGGAATAATTGGGCAGTTTGAATTTTGACCTCTGTATGAACTTTGACCCGCCATATCACAAAATGCTCAATGCTGACAGATGTCCAGTAAACTTATTTTTGAGGTTGGGGGTGTTGAGAAGCAATATCCATCAAAAACAAAACTATGGACACCAAAACAACGATACTCAGAAAATTACAATGTTTACTATAAAATAATAGACAATTAACAATAATATAAGATGTACACATTTTAAAACAACACATTAAGATGATAAAACATTATAAAAACATAAAACAGCAGAGTACCAACGATAGCCCAAAAAGCTTTTCAAAAGAAAAGCTTATTTCCATTGGGGTCCTTAAACATGTGAGGGGAGGGGGAATGCAAAGAACACTAAAGACAAAAAAATATGAAACACCAACACAAAATATTGCACATGAAGTGAGACCAGCTCAAATTAATTAGCTTGACCAGCAAGGTGTTTTTGACTAAAATTTTGAAAGTATTGATTTTATTAACTTGCTTGATTCCCTTTGGCAAAGCGTTCCAATGATGAATAGTGGCGTTGTAGAATGTGTGACTAGCTTGACCTTTACAAAGAGGAACAACAAAGTTGTAAGGGCTACCCCTGGTACTGTGCCTGTTCAGGGGTTGTATCTCTCAAGTTTTTTTTTCCTTGTTTAAAAAAAGAAATCAAATTTAAAAAAAAACTGTTAACTTTATTTTTAAATAAAGTTAACAGTTTTATTTAAATTTGATTATTTGATTTTAAAAGACATTGGTGCTATCTAAATAATAATAATATTGCAACATGGGGTAGAAATTCTTGTATTTTCACGTGTATTTAAATGAGACGTTTATTTAGTGGTGCGCGCCCCTATGTGTCATTACTTTCAGCTCTCAAGTACACCACATTTCGCCATAATACATTCTAGAAACGCTTGCTGTTAGAATAAGAAAAATTTTAATGCTAATTTATTGCACATTCTAGGGAAGCGTGGTTACCTTTTTAAGATTACCGAGTGAGAGGGTTTTCAAGAAAAAAATTTTCCTGTCAAAACTGAAGCATCCTCTGTATAAAAGAAAATATGAATATTAACTGCACATCATATATAACGATTCGTGATACCCAATTGTGGCACATTTGATGTCGTTTAAGAAGCAGAGAATTTTATTTCAATTTTATATGCGCCAAAATGTTTTTTTAGGTGAGCAGAAATAAGGATAGAAAAAACGTTGAAAATCCTATGTGAATATTACATTAGACCCAACCAAAGATTACTGTTTCGTTTTTATGGTAATCTAATCTTTTATTTCCTGAAAAAACATTTTGGGTCTAATGTCGAATATTCACATACTTGATCAAAACATCGAACGTGTATACAAGAAAATGGTAGGTTTTCCTCTATAGTATTTTACTGACCATGGAAATGTACTGAGACACAAGCACGTGTCAAAATCGATATAATGTATTATCCATATAGACGCCAGTTATCATGTTTATTGTTGGATTTTTTTTGTATAAAACACGCAGTTAACAATAATTGAGCGCTAATAATACACATAAATGTTTTTAGGCAAATAAAATTCCAAAATATGGTACGTTTTCTGCCTTTCCTTGTCACGTGGTAGGCCTATGTTGAAGTTGCGATTATATCTTCAAATAAGTTTCAAATGAATTCCAACAAGACAAGTGGCCGAGTGGTCTAAGGCGCTGGGTTCATAGTGTGTCCAAAGCAGTCCGCCGCCGTGAGTTCGAACCCCGCCTCCGCCAAACTTTAATGAAGTAAAATTAAAATTAAAATTTTACTTTAAAAAAATTTCATATTGGGGAAATGTGACTGGCAGAATTTATGTATGGCGTGGAGTGGTGTGGCTCTCAAGATACATGCACCTAGCTGCAGCAATTTACTTTGGTGGATTTGTAGAAGACAGTCACACTGTTGGGCGTTGTGCACTGTCATCCCGATATAGCTACCAGGAAAAGAGGCGTATGGAACTAACTGGTCTCTTTTATTACGCGGTAAGTTTGCCATCTAATTTACCATATAGATTCATTTGGTTATGACGTTAAATAAATAAAAATACACAAAATTCTGATCAACGTTCATAATAAAATGATCTTGACGCTGTTATTACCAGTAATTTGAATTGGAAACCCGAAATTTAATCAAAAATGCTTTTTGAGGCGAATCGCGTCATGCGTCATACATGTTATAATGTTAATGATTCTCTCACTCGCAAAATACTCTAGTTGGCCCATGTAAGACCCCTTCTAGAGTATGGGTCTGAAATTTTGAACTCTCATTAACTCCATTGAAAGGGTCTAAAGACTAAAAAAGGCCGGCCCCTTGGCCCATAATATTAGACATATCAGGTGTCTCAAGTGCTATAGTAACTCAAAGCACTGTGAGAAATGGCCGGCACTTTGTTTTAACGCTTTGGGCCCGTTAAGGTATATATCAGTGTACCAAATCAGTGCCACAAAGCTGCTTTATTTACTGAGACATGAGCGGTCCTTTGTTTTAACATTTGGGACAGTGAGGCCCATATATGGGACCGTGAGGCCCATATATGGTCTCATGTTAAGGTGTAATGCTGAGATGACGAATCGAGAATTTTGAGCAAATTCAGTTTTTGTATGCTTATGATTATGTTTCAGGTTATCTTTTATTTCCACCAAAAATTAATGGTAAATCTTACTCACCGATGTAGTTATTGAAATTTTGATTTGGACTAATCGCGCCTAAGTGTGATAAATGAATTCGGCAGAGAGACGAATCGCATACTTAGCTGTAAAAATTATGTTGATCTATAGTATTGTATAGCGGGAAACCCCGCATTTTCTATATGACATGTTCTATACTAATATATTTGATACCAACGTATAGCTGTAGGTATCTTCTATCCAGTGATACCAAAATAAGTACAAACATTCCCACATGGTTTAATAATGTGAGTGCGCGCCCGTGAAATTGGAAAATCCCGGAAAATCATACGAAAAATATGGGCCACTATTGTTTTTTTTTTTGCTTTAAAATACTCGAGTTTTTACTAAATATTACAGGGATTACTATTTATAGCCCCAAATCAAGAATGCGTGCTATGGTTTATACGTAGATGAATGCGTATTCGACCTCTCTCTGCGCAGTGGTAGAGACATTTTGGATACAGCATAAAGCCGAATAGCTGTTAAAAAACGCGTTTTAAGGCAAATATCGATTATTTCAGAACATGTATTGCCAATAAATTTGGAATGAAATGGTACCAAGATTTTCAAACGCCATTTAGTCAGAACAGCAATGTTGCGTATTCTGCACTCTGCCGTGTTCATAACGAATTGTGACGTGAAAGGGTTATAATATTTTAATGCTTTTTTTGTCTTTACATATTTTTATTAATACATGTCAACACACCCCAACACACCCCCACACCCACACCCACACCCCACACAAAAAAAGACAGGCTGAAAAAAAGAAGCCAAAAAGATAAATTATTGAAAGGGCTATTTTTGATCAACTTTATATGATTTCGACTCTAATAATTTGATTTCTCCGTACCAATCTGTTTTCAACATTCTACTTCAACTTCACTTGCCTTAATAACTGAAAATAAACCATGCCATTTTGATCAAAAATTGCAGTGTTATCGAATCAGCAAATACAGTATTGATTGGTTCAGCGGTTACCTTTCAAACAGAACCCAAGCTACTTCTGTTACTGGGTTGTCTGATGTTGATCTTATTGGTTGCGGACTTTGGACCTGTTGCGGAATGATGCAAGGAGCGTAGCGGAATGATGCTGTGTGTAAAATGTGAACATTCTGCAAGTCTAAAATTCTAGGAAGTGAAATTTAGTAATGAATGTTAGCCACAGAATGTAACGTAACAACTATCACCATCTATTAAGAAATAATCATCAACATTTCTATTTCATGGTAAATTTAAAAACAAATCCTTGCAATCCATGAATACTTATAGCGTTGCGGAATGATACATGGGGTTTTGTGGGGGATATGTCACTGGTTCAGGCAATGCTGAAACATCAATTACTGTAAAGATAGTTCTGTGCAATGCATTTTAGACTTTTAACCCAACATTGTGTATAATTTTTTTTCAAACGGGTTCATTTTGAATGTATCATTCCGCAACGTTGAAAATTATTTTGTTTCATTGGATAGGGATAAATAATTTGCTTTACATTCTAGTTTCAATGAAAATGAACCTTATTTTAAAATTGCAGTGCTAATAAATGATACTTTTGCGTTGCGGAATGATGCTTTTAATCGTAAAATTGGTACTTACAATGCTGACGAAGACACACGTTATAAAATATAAAAATGTCTGGTGTTTATATTTTTGTGTTACTTATTAACTTCATATTCACATGCTTAATTTGTTTCCAAAATTTTACAGTACAGAGCAGCTTCTGTTTTTAGTTTTGCTGCTTTTACCAGTGAAGAATATATGTTTTACTAACAATGAACACTATTTCCTCAGAGAAAAATGTACGTTTTCTGAAAATATAGCCTTTTGACCTACAATATGAGACCAAAATCACATACTTGACATGATTTTTAAATTTTGAAAATTGACCATAGCCTATTATTTGAAAGAATATGATAATCTTCACTGTGTGTATTGAAAACCCATCCTGCGTATCCTGCGTACCCCCGAACTGATCATGATCTATAAATACAGGGTGTCCCAGAATAATTTATACCGTGTTTGAACAAAATATCCAAAATATATAGTCAAAAGCGTATCTAATTTTAATAAGTGCAATACAATGCTACACATGTCTCCTACTTATTATGTGACTTTTGGCGTGACATTGCTATTACTGAAAATGGACGAAAACTGCGTGTGTAATTTACAGTGCAAAGGCATCATAACACATGGATCCTTTATCACCAGCCGCATTGTGCAGTATATTGGAGAAATCCTACATTATTTTATAGGAAATGCACAAAATGTGGCACAGATGTAGCGCTTACAATGCTATAAATAATTCTTGATATGGGATTAAGTGAAACATTTCAATATAACATCAGATATGCAGGTTGAAAAACATACTTTTTGTGTGATTTGTACCACAATTTTTACCCAAAAATGTCATTATTACAGAGGATATAACTTCCTCAAGAATCCTCCGCAGTAAATATTAATATTCTTCATTATGTAGCTGTGGGTTTGCCCATATACTGTGGACATAAATGCATGCTGTAACACTAAGGACGAACCTTCTCTATACTTTTATAAAAATCCATCTCTGCCGGCATTTCAAATGATGAAACTCACACAAAAATAGTTTAATATCACCCAAGCGTAGCAAATCCTTTATTCCATACAAGGATTGCTTCGTAACATCATAAATATTCGATAGATATCGACTATTTAGTAGGATTAAGAACAGGGCACAGCAAATATATTTCATAACATTTTCCAAATAACTTTGTGCTGAACGGTTAGTAATTTTACTGATTTTCAAAATGGGTTGCTTTGTCAAAACTTGGAATTCACCATTTTACGCAATCCTCTCTAACTAGAAATTTCTACTAGAAATTTTTAAAATCAAAAAAATCTGAGAAAGCTAAATATATGTAAAACTTAAAATGCACAACAATATGACCAATAGAAATGCCGTTTATACCTAAAAATCTTTTCCAGTATAAATCATTCTGGGACACCCTGTAGACGAGAGATTTATGGTCTGTATGTTAGGGGCTGTACACTAATTATGAGCTTTGGAGGAGGGTAAAATTGCGGGGATGGTAAAGATTATTCGGCCAGCCGAGAGGGCGGAAGCAATCTTTTACACACATTTATGGGGTACCTTTTAAATAACACGCTCTAAAAAGGCTTACGAAACATTAGAGAAACATGCGAGTTTTCCTGGTCGCTACGCTCGCATCATACATGTAAACATTTAAATTTTGCAAATTGTGAACTCAAAAATTAAGCATGTGCAATGAGGGTGTGCAAAAGGTTTTGGCAGAGAGGAGATCAAGCAAATTTTGGCAGACCTATGTGGAGGTTGCAAGCGATTTTTGGCGCGTCATTTACACATCCCCCGGCTTATAATTTTCGCAGAACCCAGTTATTGTTATGTAGCAGGGTCGATTACAATCTCAGGTTTGTAATTGGTGTTACGTTACGTGTAACATGATACATGTCCTGTGTACCTAATGGCATTATCTTAATTAATCTTACTTTGTAATATGCACTGCTCAGCTTTATATGAAATTGTTATATCAATTTTTCGTTTTTCTTCCCATTCTGGGTCAAGGGGCAAAAATGGTTGATAGTATCCTCCGTTGTAATATTATCCTGAAAAGTGAGATAGTATCATTAAATGTACATAATGCCCCAATTTGAGTATGGCAGTGTCGTCTGGAGGTAATTTCTCTCTTGAACCTTAAACAAAACTTCAAGTTTTACATAATCGATTGGCAAGTATATCAGCTGATATATGAAAACCTATAACTGATTTGATGGACTCACAGCAATGGATAGGTGGATCAATCAATTTCTTCGTCTTGGTTACAAGTGCTTGAAAAATATAAGTCCATCGAACGTTTTTACAATTTGAATTTGTTCATAATAATCATAAACATACCACCAAAATTATACTTCAAATTCACTTGTTAATCCAAAATTAACTAAAAAACAAAACAAAAAACAAACAAACAAACAAACAAAAACAAAAAACAACAAGCAAAACAAAACAAAACAAAACAAAACAAGACGAAACAAAACAAAGCAGAACAAAAACAAAACAAAACAAAAAACACAAATCACAAAAAACATCAAATTCAGGCCAGCATTATTCATTCCTGGAACAGTTTCACCTGGAAAAGAATTAGAAAACATGTCTTGGAGTCAATTTTGAACACATACGATGATTTTTGCCCAGGCCTAATTCCATTATTAAAAAAAATTGTATGGTCAATATTTATCATTAATGATTTATATATTTTTATAACATTTTTACAACGGTGATTATTTGATTTTGTATTTATATGTTTGATATGTTTTGTTTATATTGACCCAGGCCAAAATGACCCAGGCCAAAATCACCTGCTACCGAGTTTACTCAACAGCAAACACGCCAACACACTGTTGATTATACAGAGCAACTTAATTATTTATTAATTAGTGCAGTATTTCTGTCAATCAAATAATAATGCAAAATCATACAAGAAGTATATAATTACTAAAAATATTTACTTTTGCTAAAGTAATAATAATATTTATTTGAATTACTAGCAAAATACAAAGTAACAAAATAACAGTACATTTATACACACTTTACATTTCTTACACATGACAAAAGCAAGTAACTTATCTAATCCTAGAGATCTTGATTGGCTGACTTCTCTCTGGTGAGATTCCTTTGACCGGCGGTCTCAGTTCTTGATCCAAGATCCGGCAATATCCAAGATACTGTCTACCCAAGGGAAAACCCTGGTCTACCACAGTCTCAGTTCAAGTCCTGAAAACTATGTTTGCACTATCCTATCTGATAGATGCTAGTGCTTTCTAAATGGTCTTCGTTGTTGACCATAAGCCTTCTGCTCCACTTGACAGTCAGATAATTCATTCATTCATTCATTCATTCATTCATTCATTCATTCATTCATTCATTCATTCATTCATTCATTCATTCATTCATTCATTCATTCACACATGTTTACATGTTCAAAAAAATTGTTCTTCCACATGTCCGTGATGTAAAACAATAAACATAAAAACGAGATTAAAAGATAGATATATAAAAAGACCATTAATATGTACAGGTTATTATAGAACATGATAAAATATCGTTTTAAAACAATTATCTTACAAATGTTACAGATATATGCTTTAAAGAACATAAAGAAAACTACATAAAACTTTTAAGAATTCAAAGTCAAATTAGCAAGTTGTCAAAATAATAACACCAAAAACAATTACACAAATAATATCTAGTTAAAACATGAAACCTAGATTGAGATTGATTGTATTTAAAAACAATGTTGGTTAAGTAACCTCTTTTGAAATTGCGAAATATTTCACGCTTGTTTAGTCAAATCATGAAGAGCAGTCCAGTATATTGCACTTTTTAAAGATAAGGACCGTTTCTTGAACACTGTGCTGGGTTTTGGGATGAGAACGTTTTTGTGACCCCTTAGGTTGTATCCAGAATCTCTTGTCAGATAGGAAGGCATGTGGTTATTCATTATTTTATACACAATACTTGCAAGGTGATAATCATGCCTTTCTTTTAAATTTTGCCACTTCATAGTGCTTAATGCTGCCTTCGCAGATTCATATCAACCAACACCAGTAGAGATTCTAGCAGGTCTGTTTTGAAGTTTTTGGACCTTATGAAAAGAAGATTGGTTGCATGTACCCCAAATAACATTAGAGTAATCAAAGTGAAGTGCAACGATGCTCTCATATAGCACATCCAGTGTCTTGGATGGAATAAGTTACATTGCTTTATTAAGATGACATATTTATGTCAATTATGACACCAATATGTTTACATTTTTAACACGAGTAAGCTTGGTTCCATTAACACATGTCATTTACATCTTTACAGACAGTATACATTTATTTTATTTTTATTTTATTTAATGACATCTTTAACGAGGGTAAACGCTGATCAGTGCAAGCACTGCTTTCCACAGGTGCAAGCACTGCTTTTCACAGGGGCCCTCGATACAAGGCAGTGTCATCTGCATACATACTTTCTTCAGTTCTACCAGATACTAATTCGGGAGATCATTGATGTGTTTAATGAACAATAATGGTCCGAGAATTGACCCTTGTGGAATTCCACAGACAAAGTCTGCTTGTTTTGATGTAATACCATTACCAGATACATTATATGACCTATTTGAGATGTAATCTTTTAACCACGCCATACATTCAACATCGAGATCATACAAATTCAATTTATCAATTAGAGTTTCATGGTGCATAGTATCGAAGGCCTTTTAAGGTCAACATAACAAGCCCTATAACGTTTCCCATCGAGCCAGTCATCGGTGACATTAAAAGAAGTCTCAGTACTGTAACCCAGCATAAATCCCGAATGACAGCTGTACAGTTTTCCTTTAATCATATTAATACGATCATAAAGATGTTCAAATACTACACGTTCTGGATGATACTGGATGATAGCAATTGAATATATGAATATAAAACCCACCCAAGTCCATGGGAAGTGATTTTGAGAGAAAAACCTGGTCAATATGGTAAGTTTTACGTGCAAATGAGTGGATTAACCTGTATTAGGTATGACGATTAGCATTTCAGGGACTTCGCGGGGTTCATTTTGAATTTTGGACTTGGTGGTTTTTTGAATCATATGCAAAGACAACAATGTTAGTATGAGATTACCACTAGTAAGATAATACAAAATAAAGCACACAGGTATGTATAAAGTTGATAAGCATTCTGCCATGTAATATAGACCACACACTTTCCTTTATTAAACCCATTTTATTTTTCAAAAGTCACTCTCTTTCAATGAATGTGTTACAAGTGGACTTTTATACATACTGGATTTCAATCCATGTGTTACAAGACTCAAATCATGGAATTGGGTGATTCTTTCATACATGCTATTTTTCACATGCTCAATAGACACAGAGGATGAATATGAGTTGTTCTTTCATACATATGACAGGCCTATGTATAGCAACAATTTCCCATGCTTAACTCAATTTGGCCAAAGTATGGACTTGGGTGGGTTTTGTATTCATATATTCAATTGTTACCAGGATCGTTTTTTTTTTCACCTATAACTTTGTAAATATTGGGTCTAATGTGAGCAGTTGAGGTATACAATAAACACAAACAAATATTACGCAAGTATACAAGTACAGTAGATCAAAACTGATGCTTAATCGTTTCCCAGTATAATACAAGTAAATTAGGGAATGGGGCTACGCATCCGGCACAAGAACAAATAAACATAATGAGGAACGATTGCTCGCTACAAGGTAGACTATGCTATAGTCGATTTTTGATCAATAAAAGCATGTTATTAATCATGATGAAAGCATTCAGTCGAACTCGAAATTATACTGATATTTATTACATCAAAATACTAGTATAAATTGTTATGAAAAAGTTTATATAATTATATTATTGACAGTAAAAGTAAAGTGTACGTAGGCTTATATTATTGAATGCAACATATCATAATGTCATAATTATATTGGGACTTCAATACTGAACAATTCTGATTTTAGAATCTACCAGTATTAATCGCGAAAGTCCAGAGTTAAAAATCACTTGGGAAGCTAACAAACAGAGGGAGTACGGTGACTGAAAAGATCAGTTGTGAAAATCTATCAATTGTGCACACATTAATTGAATCAGAGTTTTAAGCTTAAATGCAATATCCAGAGTATGCACAATGGGCAAATGGACTACAGAGTAGTCTAGCTACAAGGGGAAACTGAAGAGAATATAATTAATAAGAAAGAAAGAACAGTTTTTTAATTGTAACACTTTGGGTTTGGTAAGCTGTCACTAGTGTTGAAAGGGCGCTGTTATGCAAAATGGCCGCTAAATATGCATTAAATAATAAAGTATTACGTAAACTAGTAATATAGAAGGTAAATTGGACAAACATTTGACCAATGCCCCATTCTTTGTTATTCAAATCCATCCGCCTTTGATGTTCGAGCCCTTGTTCATCGTGACTTCAATCCATTGGTGTTGCAGAATAAACTGGGCCCGATACGCGATCTTTATTAAAGTGAAAGCCCCACTTTTGGTTCAAGTTCCTCTGGGAATTAGTCAAGGTTACATTTTATCCATGTAAATTCTGTTCTGTCTGTCATCAAAGTAACAGGTGTATTGTCAGTTCTTCTGTGGAGAACTAGCCAGGCGGGTCTTCCTGTTTAAGGTTACTCAAAATTGACCAGAATACCGTCATTTAATGCATGTAATTTTGAAGCTTGTAATGTCCGGCCAGCCATCAGACGTAATGACTGTAGATAGGAGTCCCAGTTTTGAATTCTGAGAGCATTATAGATCACAAGCAGGATTTTTACCATTTCCAGATAGATCCCCAGAACGTTACAATTTCAGAGTGTGTGGCATTGATCGCTTCAAATGCAGTGTGGATAAACTCCTTTTTGACGGCCCGGTTTGACGGACTCTCCAATATATTTGCATATCGACATTTATTGGTTTAAATATGTATTTGAAACCGGGCAAACAAGTTAAGAGGCGCGTGTCCTTATACTTATATCGCATCTCGCATCTCTTATAATATACTGTCTCTCTAGACACCACGTCAGCAGTGAGATAAATCTAGTGAGATGTCAACATGATTATTAATGATGACATTTTAAATGAGTCACAAAGAACAGATGACAAGGATGCTGTGACATGTTTATTTACTCTAGAACTACGATGGGGGTGGGGGTGGGGGTGTACCAACCCCTCGTAAGCGTTTACGGTGGTGGGGGTGGTGGGTGTGAGGCCAACCATTGGTTTCTACAGTAAAATCAATGATTTTCATTTAGCTCTTGTAAAAAGATCTACTGACCTTTTGCTTGTTAGTTAGGTTGAAATAGTCATTTCGTTTTGTACATAGCCAGAATTTCCCAAATTTGCACCGGCGCCCACACATTATTTGTATATACTTCAGTGTCACTGGATAGCGAGACCCATAGCTATGTATACATTCGTACCAAATATAATGGTATATGATGTTTATAATTGAAAAGGGGGGGAGGGGGTGCAACACCCCGTTAGTAGTCCGTGTTACAAAATATGGCTCAGTAGTTCTATGGTTAAGGGCTAATGTGATATAGATGGATGAATAAATTGACATTAAGTACGATTCACATTAAATATTAAAGATAAATGTTGGAGTGTTCATCTTGTGATGATATTTGACCACGTAGTTCACGTACTACGCCCATCAAACCATACTCGATCAGATGCAAGTCATGATAAAAAAATTTCTCTTATACCAACCACATAAATTTCCCATCAGTAATGTGCTGATACGGATGGTAAGAACCACCAAACGTGAGATCCTTGCACGTTTGTTAGTGTCATTAAAGTTTAAACATAGCTTGCTAGTGGTTAAGCTAAAAACAACCCATAAAGCCAAAATTGCATGGCTAATAAGTTTTTAAAAGCATGCAAACGATATACGGCGTGTCGCATATAATTATTTGCAGCCTCAATCGTTTGCATTAATGTAATGAAGTGATGCACATGATGGAATAATGTTGATAGGCGACCGTCTGGGTCGGCACGTAGAACAGGGGTTTCTTTCATCGCCTTATTGCAATTAAATTATGTTTATTAGTACTAGTTTATAAAAAAGAAAATGTTTGAAAACGGTTTTGCAAAGTTAGTTTTTGATAAAATAAACACCCATTTTGATGAGGAAAAATTAAATTTAATAATGACATGTATTCGTCAGACCTATATTTTTTTACAAACGTAATCGAGTCTTTTTAAATTTTCCCTAAATGAAACTAGTTTTGTTCATAGGACGTCATCAATCTTTTGGCTTGTTTCCTGAAACTGCAGAATCAGAAGTAATTACATCTGCCGCCATTGAATGTAAACCAAAGTCTGGAGCAGATATGAATAAATGTTTTATAAATATCTACGACGATGCTTATACATGAGGAAACAAGTGCAAATATTTGGATACTGAGTCTGCTCATACGTCAATGGTTTATAGGAGAAAAAACTCATACTGATCAGTATTTGAACTTCAGTTCAAGGGCCGGATTTGCCATTGGGCTAGATGGGCCTGGGCCCAGGACCGCCAAAATTGCTACATGCGTCTTTCTTTTTACCCCGGAAAACACCATGGACAAAATAAGGTAAAATTGCTCAATTTTGCGTGCTTCGCGTGCATTGGCACTTAACATTCACATTCATTTTTGGCTAAAGCAGAAATTTTTTTACACGCCTCGCAAAAGTAAAAACGGAACAAAATATGCTCATTTCCCTCTTTATTTTAATGATCTTATACGTAAACAAAATCATGTTACCAATCTCGAAAGCCAAATACCCACACTCCACTTGTTCTCACCTGCCACCCCTGTTATCTCAAACAGCATCCATCATCCATACACACCCCTACACTTCACAAATGTCCGCGCCTCCGTGAAGCTTTCCCTGACCCTCCCATTCTGGCTTTCAGCCGCAGTTTAAGAGACCTGCTGATCAATGCTGCACATCGACATCGCCTGGTTAATAATAATTACTTCGTACAGCCGAGCCGGGGGGGCACTCCAACTTTGGAGGTGACGCGTATGTAGGGCTGTTAAGACCCCCTTTTCAACATCGCTGTCACCCAAAGACCCCATATTTTTTATACGAATACATGTTCTGTCACCCGAAGACCCCCTATTTTTCCATTTTATCTGTCACCCAAAGACCCTTACAAGTTCAATTTTAATAACAACTTTCATTTATCACTGATTTTGTTACTTATTTTGAAAGAACAAAGAAATTTGAAGCCAGTTAGAACTAGAAATTCGATTTTCGAGGTTTCTGTGGCGCTATTTCGGCTCTCACCCAATTTAAAAAAGGTCATGTTCTCACCCAACCCCATATTTTTTACATTTTGCTCTCACCGAATGCCCCTTAGTGCGAAAGTCCCAGCCCTACACCTATATTCATTTCATATTGAAGTGCCCCGGGCAGCCGAGACACTAAAATCAATACCCCCGATCGATACACGTGAATGTGTAGCGCAGCGTAGGCCACTTGTGGAGGCAGTCTAAAAGCAGATGACCTCATGGCGCATACCATGCTCACTCACACACAGAGAGGTCAGTCACCGGGCTATTGTCAGTAGCCTTAGTCGGATGTTCCTCGGTCCATTATGCATCGCAAAACTATTAAACAGGTCGGAACAAAATGACCATGCGTGGCTGTGGAATCAACCTACCATGCACAGTGTCATCGCCCCGATATCTTCATGGCAGAAATCGCCATGGTAAGTTGAATCCACAGCCACGCATGGCCATTTTGTTCCGACCTTTGAGACGCATAATGAGCAGAGGGACATCCCGACTAAGGCTACTGACAATAGCTTGGTAATTAACTTCTCTGTGTGTAAAGTGAGGCCGAATTGGTCAATATGGGATTCCGCGCTTGTTGATTGAAAGACAGCTTAGGCTAATAGAAATTGGCACTCCATTCGTGGTCGATAATAGTAAAGTATAAAACATGTAGGCCTATGTCCGGCACTTAGGCAGGGTGATTCTTTGTTGGATTATTTGATCCTATTTGTGACCCCTTTTCATAATTTTATCATTGCTTTAATTTTCTCACAAGTCTGAAACATCGAGTCGTACCGTCAATGCGAACTTGGATGTAAGCTTAAGCTTTGGTTTACTATAGTCTCGGGTACATGGACGCAAATTCAAGTAGAAAACTTAAAGTATGCCGACTATATATCTCCTTAAATTTGCCTCTGTATTTTGCAAACTAAAACAAGAATACTTTAATAAATACGAATATGAGAGTAGGCATTATATGTGAATTAATTTAGATGCCAACTTAACAAACTGATATCGTAAAAGCCTCACCGGCGCTTGCAAAAGTTATAAATGAACGCGCTGTACATCAATGGTTTATACTCGTCACATGTGTAGGCCTATTGCCATGGTCGGGTCACGTACATGTAGGCCTATTCATGCTATTTGCAATGCTTGTCGTGGGTCCACCTCACAGACCTGGCTAAAAATCCTGGGCGTTTGCGGGCCGAATGTGTCAACCCAAAATTTACGGTCGACCTGGGAGAAACCGATTGACGATAACTTAGGTGGTCTATCGTGTGCGATACGCTATTTTAGGTCGACCTGGGAGTTTTTTCTCCCAGCTTGACCCAAAACGCTAAAGTGAGCTTGTATACGCCATGTGGGGGTGTGCTCACACTGGGCTGTGTGTGACCTCTGTGTGTAATATACGCCATGTGAGTGAGCGCTCACATCAGAAAATCAGAATATTTCTGTCAGTTTTTGAGTCAAGACGCAAGGTTCTTTCTCAAGACGCTAGCTAACGACGATAATATCCGTTGAACATATATGTTCAAGTGCAAGGAACCAAATCTGGTTTCTTTATACGAAACATTTACGGGAGATATTCATCATTTTCTACCCCGGTATCCAAAGATTTATCGTCTGAATGTCAATCGTGCATAGCACATTTACGTGTATCGATCCCGGGTATTCATTTCATTGTCTCTGGCTGTATAATGTAATTATTAACCGGGCGATGTCGGTGTGCCATGGCGATTTCTGCAATGAAGATATCGGAGCGATGACACTGTGTGCTGCTCTGCCTCATGAGGGGGAAGACGATGAGTCAGAATGCGGGTGTTCTACTTGTCCTTCTAAAAATGTATTGTTTGCAAATTCAATGTTGAGGGCAAGAAATTCACCAGCACCACCAGTCCACCACTCACGAATCCTACTCCATCACATCCAAACTTCAAGATGTCATGGTTGATAATTTATATCTAATCACTTAAAACCAGTGCAATAAACAATATGTTGGCAACATCACCAGATCACTTTACATACGGTTTTTAAACTGTATTAAAATAACACACGCTGTCTGAGGCCAAAATGTACAACACTAAGGCCAAAAAAAAACAGGTTTGTTTCCCATAGCGCGCATTTTGTTTTGACGGCTATTTTGCGCATTTAGAATTTGTTTCCACTTTTGAAGAAAAAAAAAAAAAAAAAAACCCGGAAAAATCGCAAAAAATAATATATTCATTACTGGAGTAATACAAATTCATGAAAACCTTGGTTGCTGTTATTGAAACGCTCAATGCTTTGTGTAAATCCTTAATTGCCAAGTCCTATTGGAGTTAAAATTCATAGATCCTGTGTAGAAAAACATTGTGTTAGTTTCCCATGAAGCTAAATCATTGTGACATTTTGTGCGAGTGTCGGAGAGACCTACTGTCAATTCCCATTCCAATTTGCAGCAAAAAGGGTATTTGTTTTTCATTTCAGGACATGTATTAAAAAAAAACACCCAGCATTTCGCATTTGACTTTTTAAACCTGCTGCAGGAAACAAACATGTTTATTTTGGCCTAATAGAGGCAAATTATTTGGTAGAGCGGTGGGTGACGGTCCCATTGAACACATGCTTTATCATGACACAAAACTTGCGCCTAATGATTGAGGTCTGAACTCATATCCATAAACTATTTTAATTATTAACATTGTATAATTCACTTGTTTGTAGTGTGCACGCAATCAATTAGCTTGAAACAATTTTCACCAAACTATTTTGCACAAGCAACCTAGATTCAATAGATTCAGCCATTTATGCAATCAATCAACAGTAATCCGAAAACAATGTCAATTTCTAAAGAAGAAGCTCGCTGCTGGTGCTACGCCACTGGACAATCACCTATTTTAAAAAATTCCCTCTTCTAAAAAATCCCCTTTGGGTTCCGAATATAATTCATTCATATTAAGGGATCTGGAATGAGCGTTTTGAGCTTTTCGACCGTATTTTTTGTGGGACATGAGAGCTCATCAGACATATCGAATTGCATTCTGAATACGAAGAATGTCTTTCTGATATCAAATAATTTTTTTTTTTTTGAAATTCACGATATAATACAAATTTTATGACAAATTATTAAAATTCGATATTTTTCACATTTTTGATATATAACAGTCCTCGAAGTAAATTTTATAAATCTAATGATATATTCTTGAAGTGTATGTAGCTGGGAGGAAAAGCCGACGATCAATTGAAAATTTTGACATTTCATATTGAAGATATGGATTTTTTAACAAAAAGACCTAATTTTTTTGTGTGTTTTGGGAAAAAAAATCCATATTTTCAATACGAAAGGTCAAAATTTTCAACAGTGATCGTCGGCTTTTCATCCCAGCTACATACACTTTAAGTACATATCATCAGATTTATAAAGTTTACTTCGAGTACTGTTAAATATCAAAAATATCAATTTTTAATCATTTGCCATAAAATGTGTATTACATTGCGAATTTCAAAAAAGTTTATTATTATCCCTAGACACTGAAATAAAGAAACGCCTTACATCAATTTTTGGACATCTTTTGAGTCATTCAGAAAAAACGCATAATTTATTCATGCAATGCTTTGAGAAAATTCATTGGAATCAGCCAGCTAATATTTATTGATTTATGGTCAACTTTTTCGCTCGCGGTAATTGATCAATGCCCCATTCTTTGTTATTCAAATCCATCTGCCTTTGATGTTCGAGCCCTTGTTCATCGTGACTTCAATCCATTGGTATTGCAGAATAAACTGGGCCCGATACGCGATCTCATCCCCACTTTTGGTTCAAGTTCCTTGGGGAATTAGTCAAGGTTAAATTTTATCCATGTAAATTCTGTTCTGTCTGTCATCAAAGTAACAGGTGTATTGTCAGTTCTTCTGTGGAGAACTAGCCAGGCGGGTCTTCCTGTTTAAGGTTACTCAAAATTGACCAGAATACCGTCATTTAATGCATGTAATTTTGAAGCTTGTAATGTCCGGCCAGCCAGCAGACGTAATGACTGTAGATAGGAGTCCCAGTTTTGAATTCTGAGAGCATTAAAAATCACAAGCAGGATTTTTACCATTTCCAGATAGATCCCCAGAACTTTACAATTTCAGAGTGTGTGGCATTGATCGCTTCAAATGCAGTGTGGATAAACTCCTTTTTGACGGCCCGGTTTGACGGACTCTCCTATATATTTGCATATCGACATTTATTGGTTTAAATATGTATTTGAAACCGGGCAAACAAGTTAAGGCGCGTGTCCTTATACTTATATCGCATCTCGCATCTCTTATTATACTGTCTCTCTAGACACCACGTCAGCAGTGAGATAAATCTAGTGTGATGTCAACATGAATATTAATGATGACTTTTTAAATGAGTCACAAAGAACAGATGACAAGGATGCTGTGACATGTTGATTTACTCTAGAACTACGATGGGGGTGGGGGGGTGGGGGTGTACTAACCCCTCGTACGCGTTTACGGTGGTGGGGGTGGTGGGTGTGAGGCCAACCATTGGTTTCTACAGTAAATCAATGATTTTCATTTAGCTCTTGTAAAAAGAGCTACTGACCTTTTGCTTGTTAGTTAGGTTGAAATAGTCATTTCGTTTTGTACATAGCCAGAATTTCCCAAATTTGCACCGGCGCCCACACATTATGACGTCATAGCGACATTATGTGGGAAATGTTTGTACTTCAGTATCACTGGATAGCGGAGACCCATAGCTATACATTCGTACCAAATATAATGGTATATGATGTTTATAATTGAAAATGGGGAGGGGTGCAACACCCCTTAGTAGTCCGTGTTACAAAATATGGCTCAGTTGTTCTAGGGTAATGTGATATAGATGGATGAATAAATTGACATTAAGTACGATTGACATTAAATATTAAAGATAAATGTTGGAGTGTTCATCTTGTGATGATATTTGACCACGTAGTTCACGTACTACGCCCATCAAACCATATTCGAACAGATGCAAGTCATGATAAAAAAACAAACATTTGTGACAAATTTCCGATTTTTCTCTCATACCAACCACATAAATTTCCCATCAGTAATGTACTGATACGTATGGTAAGAATCACCAAACGTGAGATCTTTGCACGTTTGTTAGTGTCATTGAAGGTTAAACATAGCTTGCTAGTGGTTAAGCCGAAAACCACTCATAAAGCCAAAATTGCATGGCTAATAAATTAGAGTTTTTAAAAGCATGCAAATGATGGTAACCGATATACGGCGTGTCGCATATAATTATATGCAGCCTTAATCGTTTGCATTAAATCAAGCGATGCGCATCATGGAATAATGTTGATAGGCGACCGGTGAACGGACGCCATAATGCAAATTCTGGGTCGGCACGTAGAACAGGGGTTTCTTTCATCGCCTTATTGCAATTAAATTATGTTTATTAGTACTAGTTTATAAAAAAGAAAATGTTTGAAAACGGTTTTGCAAAGTTAGTTTTTGATAAAATAAACACCCATTTTGATGAGGAAAAATTAAATTTAATAATGACATGTATTCGTCAGACCTATATTTTTTTACAAACGTAATCGAGTCTTTTTAAATTTTCCCTAAATGAAACTAGTTTTGTTCATAGGACGTCATCAATCTTTTGGCTTGTTTCCTGAAACTGCAGAATCAGCAGTAATTACATCTGCCGCCATTGAATGTAAACCAAAGTCTGGAGCAGATATGAATAAATGTTTTATAAATATCGACGACGATGCTTATACATGAGGAAACAAATGCAAATATTTGGATACTGAGTCTCCTCATACGTCAATGGTTTATAGGAGAAAAAACTCATACTGATCAGTATTTGAACTTCAGTTCAAGGGCCGGATTTGCCATTGGGCTAGATGGGCCTGGGCCCAGGACCGCCAAAATTGCTACATGCGTCTTTCTTTTTACCCCGGAAAACACCATGGACAAAATAAGATAAAATTGCTCAATTTTGCGTGCTTCGCGTGCATTGGCACTTAACATTCACATTCATTTTTGGCTAAAGCAGAAATTTTTTTACACGCCTCGCAAAAGTAAAAACGGAACAAAATATGCTCATTTCCCTCTTTATTTTAATGATCTTATACGTAAACAAAATCATGTTACCAATCTCGAAAGCCAAATACCCACACTCCACTTGTTCTCACCTGCCACCCCAGTTATCTCAAACAGCATCCATCATCCATACACACCCCTACACTTCACAAATTTCCGCGCCTCCGTGAAGCTTTCCCTGACCCTCCCATTCTGGCTTTCAGCCGCAGTTTAAGAGACCTGCTGATCAATGCTGCACATCGACATCGCCTGGTTAATAATAATTACTTCGTACAGCCGAGCCCGGGGGGCACTCCAACTTTGGGGGGGGCGCGGAGGTAGGGCTGTTAAGACCCCCCTTTTCAACATCGCTGTCACCCAAAGACCCCATATTTTTTATACGAATACATGCTCTGTCACCCGAAGACCCCCTATTTTTCCATTTTATCTGTCACCCAAAGACCCTTACAAGTTCAATTTAAATAACAACTTTCATTTATCACTGATTTTGATACTTATTTTGAAAGAACAAAGAAATTTGAAGCCATTTAGAACTAGAAATTCGATTTTCGAGGTTTCTGTGGCGCTATTTCGGCTCTCACCCAATTTAAAAAAAGGTCATGTTCTCACCCAACCCCATATTTTTTACATTTTGCTCTCACCGAATGCCAAAAATCATACTCTCACCCAATGACCCCATATTTTTTACATATTGCTCTCACCGAATGCCCCTTAGTGCGAAAGTCCCAGCCCTACACCTATATCCATTTCATATTGAAGTGCCCCCGGGCAGCCGAGACACTAAAATCAATACCCCCGATCGATACACGTGAATGTGTAGCGCAGCGTAGGCCACTTGTGGAGGCAGGCTAAAAGCAGATGACCTCATGGCGCATACCATGCTCACTCACACACAGAGAGGTCAGTCACCGGGCTATTGTCAGTAGCCTTAGTCGGATGTTCCTCGGTCCATTATGCATCGCAAAACTATTAAACAGGTCGGAACAAAATGACCATGCGTGGCTGTGGAATCAACCTACCATGCACAGTGTCATCGCCCCGATATCTTCATGGCAGAAATCGCCATGGTAGGTTGAATCCACAGCCACGCATGGCCATTTTGTTCCGACCTTTGAGACGCATAATGAGCAGAGGGACATCCCGACTAAGGCTACTGACAATAGCTTGGTAATTAACTTCTCTGTGTGTAAAGTGAGGCCGAATTGGTCAAGATGGGATTCCGCGCTTGTTGATTGAAAGACAGCTTAGGCTAATAGAAATTGGCACTCCATTCGTGGTCGATAATAGTAAAGTATAAAACATGTAGGCCTATGTCCGGCACTTAGGCAGGGTGATTCTTTGTTGGATTATTTGATCCTATTTGTGACCCCTTTTCATAATTTTATCATTGCTTTAATTTTCTCACAAGTCTGAAACATCGAGTCGTACCGTCAATGCGAACTTGGATGTAAGCTTAAGCTTTGGTTTACTATAGTCTCAGGTACATTGACGCAAATTCAAGTAGAAAACTTAAAGTATGCCGACTATATATCTCCTTAAATTTGCCTCTGTATTTTGCAAACTAAAACAAGAATACTTTAATAAATACGAATATGAGAGTAGGCATTATATGTGAATTAATTTAGATGCCAACTTAACAAACTGATATCGTAAAAGCCTCACCGGCGCTTGCAAAAGTTATAAATGAACGCGCTGTACATCAATGGTTTATACTCGTCACATCTGTAGGCCTATTGCCATGGTCGGGTCACGTACATGTAGGCCTATTCATGCTATTTGCAATGCTTGTCGTGGGTCCACCTCACAGACCTGGCTAAAAATCCTGGGCGTTTGCGGGCCGAATGTGTCAACCCAAAATTTACGGTCGACCTGGGAGAAACCGATTGACGATAACTTAGGTGGTCTATCGTGTGCGATACGCTATTTTAGGTCGACCTGGGAGCTTTTTCTCCCAGCTTGACCCAAAACGCTAAAGTGAGCTTGTATACGCCATTTGGGGGTGTGCTCACACTGGGCTGTGTGTGACCTCTGTGTGTAATATACGCCATGTGAGTGAGCGCTCACATCAGAAAATCAGAATATTTCTGTCAGTTTTTGAGTCAAGACGCAAGGTTCTTTCTCAAGACGCTAGCTAACGACGATAATATCCATTGAACATATATGTTCAAGTGCAAGGAACCAAATCTGGTTTCTTTATACGAAATCATTTACGGGAGATATTCATCATTTTCTACCCCGGTATCCAAAGATTTATCGTCTGAATGTCAATCGTGCATAGCACATTTACGTGTATCGATCCCGGGTATTCATTTCATTGTCTCTGGCTGTATAATGTAATTATTAACCGGGCGATGTCGGTGTGCCATGGCGATTTCTGCCATGAAGATATCGGAGCGATGACACTGTGTGCTGCTCTGCCTCATGAGGGGGAAGACGATGAGTCAGAATGCGGGTGTTCTACTTGTCCTTCTAAAAATGCATTGTTTGCAAATTCAATGTTGAGGGCAAGAAATTCACCAGCACCACCAGTCCACCACTCACGAATCCTACTCCATCACATCCAAACTTCAAGATGTCATGGTTGATAATTTATATCTAATCACTTAAAACCAGTGCAATAAACAATATGTTGGCAACATCACCAGATCACTTTACATACGGTTTTTAAACTGTATTAAAATAACACACGCTGTCTGAGGCCAAAATGTACAACACTAAGGCCAAAAAAACAGGTTTGTTTCCCATAGCGCGCATTTTGTTTTGACGGCTATTTTGCGCATTTAGAATATTTTTTCACTTTTGAAAAAAAAAAAAAAAAAAAAATCGCAAAAAATAATATATTCATTACTGGAGTAATACAAATTCATGAAAACCTTGGTTGCTGTTATTGAAACGCTCAATGCTTTGTGTAAATCCTTAATTGCCAAGTCCTATTGGAGTTGAAATTCATAGATCCTGTGTAGAAAAACATTGTGTTAGTTTCCCATGAAGCTAAATCATTGTGACTTTTTTGTGCGAGTGTCGGAGAGACCTACTGTCAATTCCCATTCCAATTTACAGCAAAAAAAGTATTTGTTTTTCATTTCAGAACAAAAAAAAAAAAAAACACCCAGCATTTTGCATTTGACTTTTTAAACCTGCTGCAGGAAACAAACATGTTTATTTTGGCCTAATAGAGGCAAATTATTTGGTAGAGCGGTGGGTGACGGTCCCATTGAACACATGCTTTATCATGACACAAAACTTGCGCCTAATGATTGAGGTCTGAACTCATATCCATAAACTATTTTAATTATTAACATTGTATAATTCACTTGTTTGTAGTGTGCACGCAATCAATTAGCTTGAAACAATTTTCACCAAACTATTTTGTACAAGCAACCTAGATTCAATAGATTCAGCCATTTATGCAATCAATCAACAGTAATCCGAAAACAATGTCAATTTCTAAAGAAGAAGCTCGCTGCTGGTGCTACGCCACTGGACAATCACCTATTTTAAAAAATTCCCTCTTCTAAAAAATCCCCTTTGGGTTCCGAATATAATTCATTCATATTAAGGGATCTGGAATGAGCGTTTTGGTGGTGGGTGTGAGGCCAACCATTGGTTTCTACAGTAAAATCAATGATTTTCATTTAGCTCTTGTAAAAAGAGCTACTGACCTTTTGCTTGTTAGTTAGGTTGAAATAGTCATTTCGTTTTGTACATAGCCAGAATTTCCCAAATTTGCACCGGCGCCCACACATTATGACGTCGTAGCAACATTATGTGGGAAATGTTTGTACTTAGCGGAGACCCATAGCTATACATTCGTACCAAATATAATGGTATATGATGTTTATAATTGAAAATGGGGGGGGGTGCAACACCCCTTAGTAGTCCGTGTTACAAAATATGGCTCAGTTGTTCTAGGGTAATGTGATATAGATGGATGAATAAATTGACATTAAGTACGATTGACATTAAATATTAAAGATAAATGTTGGAGTGTTCATCTTGTGATGATATTTGACCACGTAGTTCACGTACTACGCCCATCAAACCATATTCGAACAGATGCAAGTCATGATAAAAAAAAAACCATTTGTGACACATTTCCGATTTTTCTCTCATACCAACCACATAAATTTCCCATCAGTAATGTACTGATACGGATGGTAAGAATCACCAAACGTGAGATCTTTGCACGTTTGTTAGTGCCATTGAAGGTTAAACATAGCTTGCTAGTGGTTAAGCCGAAAACCACTCATAAAGCCAAAATTGCATGGCTAATAAATTAGAGTTTTTAAAAGCATGCAAATGATGGTAACCGATATACGGCGTGTCGCATATAATTATATGCAGCCTCAATCGTTTGCATTAAATCAAGCGATGCGCATCATGGAATAATGTTGATAGGCGACCGGTGAACGGACGCCATAATGCAAATTCTGGGTCGGCACGTAGAACAGGGGTTTCTTTCATCGCCTTATTGCAATTAAATTATGTTTATTAGTACTAGTTTATAAAAAAGAAAATGCGTCTTTCTTTTTACCCCGGAAAACACCATGGAAAAAATAAGGTAAAATTGCTAAATTTTGCGTGCTTCGCGTGCATTGGCACTTAACATTCACCTTCATCTTTGGCTAAAGCAGAAATGTTTTACACGCCTCGCGCGCAAATGTCCTACGGAACAAAATATGCTCATTTCCCTCTTTTATTTTAATGATCTTATACGCAAACAAAATCATGTTACCAATCTCGAAAGCCAAATATCCGCACTCCACTTGTTCTCACCTGCCACCCCAGGTTATCTCAAACAGCATCCATCATCCACACATACCCCTACACTTCACAAATCCCCGCGCCTCCGTGAAGCTTTCCCTGACCCTCCCATTCTGGCTTTCAGCCGCAGTTTAAGAGAGTGCTGATCAATGCTGCACATCGACATCGCCTGGTTGATAATTACTTGGTACAGCCGAGCCCGGGTGGGGGGACTCCAACTTTGGGGTGACGCGTATATAGGGCTGTTAAGACCACCTTTTTCAGCATCGCTGTCACCCAAAGACCCCATATTTTTTTACGAACACATGCTCTGTCACCCGAAGACCCCCTATTTTTCCATTTTATCTGTCACCCAAAGACCCTTAAAGTTCAATTTGAATAACAACTTTCATTTATCACTGATTTTGTTACTTATTTTGAAAGAACAAAGAAATTTGAAGCCATTTAGAACTAGAAATTCGATTGTCGAGGTTTCTGTGGCGCTATTTCGGCTCTCACCTAAAGATTCCATTTAAAAAAGGTCATGTTCTCACCCAATGACCCCATATTTTTTACATTTTGCTCTCACCGAATGCCAAAAATCATGCTCTCACCCAATGACCCCCTCTTTTTTACATATTGCTCTCACCGAATGCCCCTTAGTGCGAAAGTCCCATCCCTACACCTATATCCATTTCATATTGAAGTGCCCCCCCCCCCCCCGGGCAGCCGAGACACTAATATCCGGGATCGATACACGTGAATGTAGAGCGCAGCGTAGGCCACTCGTGGAGGCAGTCTAAAAGCAGATGACCTCATGGCGCATACCATGCTCACTCACACACAGAGAGGTCAGTCACCGGGCTATTGTCAGTAGCCTTAGTCGGATGTTCCTCGGTCCATTATGCATCTCAAAACTATTAAACAGGTCGGAAAATAATGACCATGCGTGGCTGTGGAATCAACCTACCATGGCGATTTCTGCCATGAAGATATCGGGGCGATGACACTGTGTGCTGCTTTGCCTCATGAGGGGGAAGACGATGAGTCAGAATGCGGGTGTTCTACTTGTCCCTCTAAAAATGCATTGTTTGCAAATTCAATGTTGAGGGCAAGAAATTCACCAGCACCACCAGTCCACCGCTCACGAATCCTACTCCATCACATCCAAACTTCATTGCAAGATGTCATGGTTGATAATTTATATCTAATCACTTAAAACCAGTGCAATAAACAATATGTTGGCAACATCACCAGATCACCTTACATACGGTTTTTAAACTGTATTAAAATAACACACGCTGTCTGATGCCAAAATTTACAACACTAAGGCCAAAAAACCCAAAAAAACCCACCAGTTTTGTTTCCCGTATCGCGCGCATTACGTTTTTGACGGCTTTTTTGCGCTTTTAGAATTTTTTTTTCACTTTTGAAAAAAAAACCACCCAAAACAACGGAAAAATCGCAAAAAATAACATATTCATTACTGGAGTAATACAAATTCATGAAAACATTGGTTGCTGTTATTGAAACGCTCAATGCTTTGTGTAAATCCTTTGGATGCCAAGTCGTATTGCAGGTGAAATTCATAGAAAAACATTGTCTTAGTTTCCCAGTTTGTGCGAGTGTCGGAGAGACCTACTGTCAATTCCCATTCCAATTTGCAGCAAAAAATGTATTTTGTTTTTCATTTCAGGACATGGATTAAAAAAACCGCATTTCGCGTTTGACTTTTTAGACCTGCTACAGGAAACAAACATGTTTTTTATTTTGGCCTAATAGAGGCAAAATATTTGGTAGAGCCAAGGAGGTTAGATAGAAAGGAGAGGAAATAGATTACGTAACGCATATTGTTCCTTTATTTGAGTTTCCGAAACGCTATTCGAGAGGTACCTTTTGTTCGAGACAAAGGGCTTCCGCTATTAAATCGGTAGCTGTCCTGACAGCGTATAAACGCTATAATAGGCAGGCTACTGTCAATGTCAATAAGTGATCAAACGAAAGTCACGTGAAAGCGAATACACTAGCGATAGGTACCTTTTGTTCACATACATCCAGAGGATGTAATTGAGTAGCCGTATAAGCACAAAAGGCACACATTAGCCGTGGGTGTACAGTTCGTTATCAGCCACTGACTTTAGGTGCTTCATTTAAATCGATGCACATCAGAATTAAGGTTGCCAAGTCTACATGTTTTTAGTACTGTATAATGGTAATACTAGCTACGTATAAATATAACATATAATAAGTACTGGTGTAGGCCTGAAACATCATACAATAATCATTATAACGCAATAAGTAAAGTGATAAACCCTAGAACTAAGTAGGGGGGTTGTACCACCCCAAAGGTTTGTTTATCGCCATACGCGTATTTACGTCCAAACGACTTAAGCTAATCGTAGATCCATCCATTGCGCTCATTTTAGTGATAAAATGTTTGCCCAAGCACCTTACTCGGGGGTAGGACCGACCATCAAAGATGGCCTTGGGTGGGGGAGGTGAGGCCCATCATGATTTTCATTTCACTCTTGTAAAATTATTCCAAGATATATTGACTTTTTACTATTTGTTAGGTTGAAATAGTCATTTTCTTTTATATTTATGAGAAAATTCGGTGAAAATCGCACTTTAGATTTAAAATCGTAGATTTTTTTGGCCGAATCTATTTTGCCTATACTTTTGTAGATAGCCAAAATTTCCCAATTCTACAAGGGTGTGCTCACATTATGACGTCATAGCAATATTATGTGGGGAATGTGGACTTTGTTTGGAATCACTGGAGAGAGTAGACCTATAGCTATACTTTGGTACCAAATATAACGGCATATGACGTTTGTAATTGAAAATTAGGGGGGTGTTGCAACACCCCACCCCTTTGTAGTCCGTGTTACAAAATATGGGTCAGTTTTGATCTGTTATGAGTGAAATTAATGTGCTAAAAGTGGAAATTATTGTTTATCATCTATCCTTGCTCAATGGACACTCGCTTTTATCAGAAGGATATCAGGTCTTGGTCAATATTATTATCAAACAAGCGAATGTGATGGCTTTCTAACAAATCCAGCTTTCGCAGTTACCTACTGACTCCAAGAAACAGTCGCTATATACCATGATAAGCGGCATGAGGAAGAAACGCCTAAAAGTTCACTCCCTCGCAAAGGCTCCTTGACCATGCAGAAAATCCACGAAATGTCATATCCTGCGAGTAATATTCGTCGCAAATGGCATGGTTAACTGCTTTTATGGTTTGTATAAACAGACATATCCTCTCAACTACGGCTGGTTGCTTGAAAACGTCATCCCTGGACGAAGGCTCAGCATCCCTATAACGATTGTTCTACGATTAGCCCAGTTTGCCTTGGAGTGGACATGTGCTGAGCTACACCAGTTAAAAATTGTGAGCAAGACCAATCTGTAATTGTTGGATTACAGCCTCATTACCTCAACCAACCATCGGAAGAGGAAGTAACATACTGAGAGTTGCATTTACACTCGATTTTTTAGCTGATGAAGGCGGGTGTCCATTGGGAGAGGAGAGTACATATATGATGAACAATAATTTTCACTTTTAGTAGATTTAGTAGATCGTAACAAATCAGAAGTGGAGGAAACAAGTGTACGTTTAACCCTAGAACTACTGAGCCATATTTTGTACCACGGACTACGAAGAGGAGGGGGGGGTGTTGCCCCTAATTTTCAATTGTATTAGGTACCAATGTACAGCAATGGGTCTCGTCTATCCAGTGATACCAAAAGAAGTACAAACATGCCCCACGTAATATCGCTATGACGTCATAATGTGTGCACATCCTTGCAAAATTGAAGATATGAATGCACAACCAACCCAAGCCCGTACTTTGGCCAACTTGAGTTAAGCATGGAAAATTGTTGCTTATACATAGGCCTATCATATGTATTAAAGTTGAAGCCAAATCAACCCTCTCCGTGGGTCTATTAGCATGTGAAATCCAAAATGGCCAATACCGGCATGTATGATACACATTTGTTTTTTAGTTTTCCCAAAATCACTTTCGATGGACTTGGTTGGGTTTTGTATTCATGTATTCAATTATGGTTATTTACAAAAGTATAGGCAAAATTGATCTTCTTCCAAAAATTCTACGAAAATGCGATTTTCACCGAATTGTCTCCTAAATATAAAGGAAAATGACTATTTCAACCTAACTAACAAGTAAAAAGTCAATATATCTTTACAAGAGTGAAATTTTACAAGAGTGAAATGAAACTGTATTTACTGTAGAAACCTATGGTCAATCATCTTTGATGGTCGGTCATACCCCGGGTAAGGTGCTGGGGTAAAAATTGTATCACTTAAAAGAGCGTACAGGATGGATCTACGATTAGTTTAAGTCGTTTGGGCGTAAAGACGCGTGAAAACCCTTAGGGGTGGTACAACCCCTACGTAGTTCTAGGGTTAATCACTTTCCTTAATTGCGTTATATAATTATTATGTTTCATATTATGGCCGATCTTCAAATACCCCGGTTTAAAGATAGAAATCGTTTACCTTTTACGGGATACAACAGTTGGCCATATACAACAGCTTAAATCATAATAGATCAATGGACATCAAATGTGATTATTTGGTTAATGGGGCCATTTTGAATAATTTGGGCATCTATGTACCAATTACAAGTGGTTATATTGTGACACAGCGACCTTAGATTTAAAAACAAAAAATTAAGCCCCAAGAGCTGGGGTGTCTATATGATAATTATGTGAAATCAATATAAAATTTGCAATTTTGACCACCACTTGAATTATATAGCATAGGGCAGCCGTTTAAGACTTCATCATCTAAATGACTTGGTCATGTACACTATATAGTTCGGCTGCATATTGATCTTTGAGTGGTGTAGAAAAATATTCCCGTGGATGTAAAATCGTCACCCTTGGACAATCCGAGATATTCAAGATGGCCGCCACGTATCTCTGAAATAACATTCAAATGGTGTTTTAATGACAAAAGGTATCATACCAAATAACTAGAGTGTTTTGGGCAGTTAAAGTTTGTTTTTTGCTGATAAATGATCTTTGAGTGGTGTAGAATAAGATTCTAAGGAGTGTGAAATTATCACCCTTGGGCAATCCGAGATATTCAAGATGGCCGCAACGTATCTCTGAAATAGCATTCAAATGGTGTTTTATTTACAAAAGGTATCATACCAAATACTGTTCTGGGCAGTTAAAGTTTATTTTTTTGCAGATAAATGATCTTTGAGTGGTGTAGAATAAGATTCTAGGGGGTGTAAAATTGTCACCCTTGGGCAATCCGAGATATTCAAAATGGCCGATTCGTAACTCTGAAATAGCATTCAAATGGTGTTTAATGACAAATGGTATCATACCAAATAATTATAGTGTTTTGGGCAGTTAAAGTTAGTTTTTTTTGTGCTGATAAATGATCTTTGAGTGGTGTATGATAAGATTCTAAGGGGTGTGAAATTGTCACCCTTGGGCAATCCGAGATATTCAAAATGGCCGACACGTAACTCTTAAATATCATTCAAATGATTTTTTTAGTAACAAAACAAGTAATTATTGCGTATTTGTAATAATATAAACTCAACCAATAAAGTATCGAAACGATTATAGATGGTCAGATATATCGGGAAATGAAATATATAGCAAAAACGTATTTAATGTATATAAAGCGCAGCTTTCTCCTGCGCATTTTGATACCTCTTTTGTTGCTCTACGATATCATTTGGTCGAGTTATGGGCGCTTGAGTGGCTTCAAGTCGGATTTTGAAAGTTGCACTTAGCTCCTATTCAAGCCAAATGCGTTCGTCGTGTACACACACCCCCACACACAAAATCAAGACAAAGATGTGCTCTGCTTAACCATGAACTTTACTTTATTTTACTCATTCGACTTCCAACTTCAATACTTGCTACCCTTTACTTATCTCTGACTTATCTCATGAACTCTTTCTGCTGACATCTCAATACTTGGTGTGCCCACCATCACACACACTCATTTGAATTTGGCGGACAAAAGCAATGGTCATTTATTGGTTACAGTACAACGCATTTGGCTTGAATAGGAGCTAAGTGCAACTTTTAAAATCTTAAGTTTTCTGTTGTTTTGGAAACTCTATATTTGCTCATATCTTTGGAACTGGCTGTTCTATTTCAATGGAGTTTTCTGCAAAATGTAGCTTTGTAAATACCTGTTACTATTCTATAAGAAACTGAAAATTTAATATTTCCGAGTTCCGACTGATTTTGCTTGATCGCATCACATTATATGCCCGTAGATTATGAATTGACACGCTTCAGTGATCCCAAATTGCCATGATGGCGTCCCGTGAGTTGTGTAATGTATGCTCATAATAGGTCACTGTCTTTTCTTAACATATTGAATGGTTTGCATAACATATCATACTCATACGTTTCTTGTTATTTAATTTAATCATTCTTAACCATTTGCAGTTTTACCTGTCTTTCAAACCATTTTAGCAATAGAATACACTAATTAGATTGAATTAAAAATCACTACATGTGTATATATTGTCATCATGAAATATGTTCTTAAACACAAATACCTGAGAATTGTAGGTATAATTGTATGACACTCTTTGAAAATACACTTTCAAGGAGTGTGAAGATATACAGCTCAACTTACCGTACTTTGCCTAACCAGACAGTCCATGCCAAAATTGTTACTACACCGTTACATTTCATCGAATCGCTTTTGATGTCTGTCATTTTGAACATCACACTTGAAAGATGTATGCTATGTAGAAACTTTATTTTGCAATTTCATAATTTGCATATTATTAGCATATTTGCAAGAAAAAACATGAAAATCAATAAATACCTATATTTTTCACAATTTCAATATTTTATTAGAAATTAAGCATGTAAGCCGTTTGTTATGACTTGATGAATAAAGTTGTTAAAACAGATTTTGATATTTTTGCTTATTTTTCCTTTTTTGCCCCAAAATGTGTAAAAATCAACATTTTTTGGATGACCTATATTTTCTTTGAATATTTATCAAATTTCTTAATTTAGGTATAATACAGTGCAGAAAAGATGTCAAAAATCTGTTAAAACAGATTTCCAATAAATTGTTCCATTTTCCATTTTGGGTTAAATACTCAATTTTCATGCGCGGGATATTTGAAACATAAAATGAAAACATGTCCATTGCACTTTTTCCTCGAGATGTACTATAATATCAAGGTTACGGATATATTATAATCCTTCTTATCTTCACTGATCCATCAGATACCTATTGTTATGAATGATCAATGAAAAGGTTCAGAACTGGGCTACTAATGGTCTGGCAAGTATCTATAGTTATTTTCATGAATGTGTCAACTCAAAAATCATGCAAGGTCGAATGTAGGAAAAGTATGATAAGTTGAGCTGTAATGATTACTGTTCCAAGGGAGTAACTTGAGTAATAGCCCACATTTGTATGGACTATGGTAGAGTTTTGAAAATGACAAACTGGCCTATATTATACAGCGAGAAATCATTCCAACGTGCGCAGAAAAAAGACAGCATATTTTCTTCAGTATTTAAAAAATTTGAAACAGTATGTAATTTATCTTCACATACGGGAACGAATGTAATAATGCTCATCGTTGCTCACTGAACAATGGGCCAGCACGTACAATCATCAATGCAAGCAAGATTATGAGTATGATTTGTATGTCAGCTTATGTCAGCCTGAAAAATGATAAATTTCTTAAAATGAACTATCATAAAAATTGTAAATACAATACTTTGACTTCCAGGAATACTAATGTTGGGAACTGTGTAAACTCCAAAAGATTCAATGCATCCAGACAGATGGAAGCTTGCATATATGTACATATCTACACATGAACGGGATGCCAAACTTTGAGTATCTGATAGCAAAATGCGCGATCGTGGTGATAGCTAGGCAAATGAAATCAGAGAACGTTTAGAAATCTCTGTGAGTGATCTTCACGCGATGGGAATTAGGCATCACAGAGATCATGTGCCTCAAGGAGGAACAGATGATTGTGTTTTCAATTCAGTGTGTGTTCCAGGTTAAAGAAGAAATAAAACAAGCAAACAAACTGTATTATTTTACTGTTTTTAGTGACAAAAGCAATACACGATGTGAAGTTGCAGTATCTGAAGAAGATGCAAGTGATGAATTCCTAAAATATGCTGTAGATGTCCTATCTGGTGATAAGAGTCGCATTTGGAAACCTGCTGAATTGTATCAGGAATGCTGCACACATTTGGAAATCACATTAACTCGTGCTGATCGTAGGTGACTCAATGAAGAACTCCAAACAAACTTTTCCGAAGAGCTTCTAGTTCTTTCATCACAAAGTTATTCTAGTATTATCATATTCCGTTGCAACTTTAACGCACGTGAAAGGTGAAGTTATAATGAAACTGTTATAGGCAGTAGCATCCAAAGAGTAGCCAAACAGGTAGTACGAGAGTGCAAAGACATTCGCATTGTAAAGTCACACTACAATATCCCTATCGACGAGGATTTGGCTGCATAATCAGTATCTGATATGCTACAATTTCCTCGCCGAAGTTGACGAAGTCCTTGTCCGCTTTACTGATAGGCAACAAAGTCCTGTGCAAAAGCAAGCAATGGATCTTCAAGTGCCATTGGGTGTCTTACTCAGAGATTCAAAGATGCGAAGAAAGTCTAGCGAATTGCAGACAGAAAGCTACCCAAAAGGTGAGCTAATTTAGCTGTTTGAGAATAAAGATCTGTTCAATATGATTATAAACCATCTGTTCGACTACCGGGTTACATGTTGCTATAATGATCGGTCCTACACTTCAAGAATTTCGGCTGCAGTTGCAGGCACTGTGGATATTAGTCGTCAAGGAATTGAAGGCGCTCAGGAAGGATTGGTACAAGTTGGGCAGATAATTTCGATACAGATATCAGTTCAGATATCACCAAATGGAAAGCTGTTAACCATGAGCTGTCGCTCAATACACTCCCTGCAAAAAGTGTTCCAAAATGTGTTATATTTCTACCTTTCATTTCGGTGGTGGCCATCTTGGAATTTTTATGGGATTGTAAAGAAGTAAAATGTCAAACTGGATCTGCTTCATTCTAGGGTGTACATTAATTATTGTAAGAAACAAAATCTGGCAAAAGAACTTTACCTTGAAACTAATGGTTTTTGCTTATGATGTTTAACAGCAGCATTTTGAATTGCGAGAGTGTCATGTTTAAAACTGTATATAGTTATTTAAAGCATCCAAAAGGAAAATAATGTACACAAAATACTTTAAGTTATCATTTGTTATGGTACCGCTAGTGAATAACCAAGCTTAATTTTATTTTCTATAGCGGCCATCTTGAATATTTCTAATTGCCCAAGGGTTACCATTTTACATCCCCCAAAATCTTAATTTGTACCACTGAAAGAGTAATAATCAGCAAAGAATACTACTTTAACTGGCAAAACCATCTAACCTTGCTCTGCCACCGGACTAATAGGGGCCTATATGTCACAAACATATACCTAGACACCAATATCGCTACCATCGGCCTAAGAATATCTTACAAGTAATTTTTACTAAAATTCACTATTTTAGCCGCCATTTTGAATTTTGGACCATAGAGCAACTTTTTCGGATTTTTTAATCTTTGTCATGTCCCCAAACATATAACTGGACACCAAAATCACCACAATCGGCCTGAGAATGCCGTTCAAATGATATAGACTAATATTCGACATTTTGACCGCCATTTTGAATTTTTGGGCATAGGGCAGCCATTTTGGATTTTTTATAAGCAATGTAAATTACTGTTTCGTGTCCGCAAACATATAACTACACCCAAATCACGACCATCGGGCCGAGAGCGCCGTTCAAATAAGTTAGAATAATGTTCGGCATTTTGGCGGCCATTTTGATTTTTTTTGTATAAGGCAGCCATTTTGGATTTTGATAAACTATGTAAATAATTTTTTCTTTTTTTCAGACATATTCATAGACACTCAAATCACCACCATCGGCCTAAAAATCCGTTCAAATACGTTTGGCTAAAATTCACCATTTTGGCCGCCATTTTGAATTTTGGAACATAAGGAAGCCATTTTGGATTTCGTTACCTGTCTAAATGACTTTCTCATGTCCATAAACATATATTTAGACACCAAAATCACCCCATTGGCCTTAGAATACATTTTTAGTAATTTTGACCCCCATTGTAGGGGCACCCCCCGGAAAAAGCACTTTGGGCACCTTTTTAATTAAAGTGGACTACGGGAGCGTGTTCTACGTAAAATTTCAATCTAGACACCGTATCAAACATAAAGTGAACACTATTTCCCATCCGCGCGTGAATGAGAGCCCGACTATGTAGCCATGGCGCACACCGACATCGCCTGGTTAATAATTACATTGTACAGGAGGACACTAAAATGAATACACGGGATCGATACACGTGAATGTGCTATGCACGATTTGATATTCAGTCGATAAATCTTTGGATACCGGGGTAGAAAATGATGAATATCTCCCGTAATTTTTTGTTCTAAAGAAGCCATATTTATTTCCTTGCACTTGAATATAATTATGTGTTGAAAGGATATGATAGTCGTTAGCTTGAGTATTGAGAAAGAAGCGTGCGTCTGGAGCTCAAAAACTGACCAAAATTCTGATTTTATATGTGCCGAACTGTATAGCGTATAGGCTAGCTGCACTCACTCGTGGACATGTGGTGGAGGCAGTCTAAAAGCAGATGACCCATGGTGTATACATGCTCGCTCACACACAGAGAGGTCAATTACCAGGCTATTGTCAGTAGCCTTAGTCGGATGTCCCTCACCTCATTATGCGTCTCAAAACTATTAAACAGGTCGGAACAAAATGGCCATGCGTGGCTGTGGATTCAATCTACCATGGCGATTTCTGCCATGAAGATTTCGGGGCGATGACACTGTGTGGCGCCTATGTTCAAGGGTATTAGGTTTGGTAGGCAGCATTTTTGCAGGGAAGTGAAGTTCATACAATTGTGTGTAAGCATGGTGTATGGAAAAAATTGCACCACCGCCAACCCCCCGCCCCCCTACGACCATCCCATCCCCAAGTTCACACACCCCATAGAAAATGAAGATAAAGTAATGTTTACATATTTATATTAGCAATAATAAATTATCTAAAGGGAATAAAAATTTTCAAAACACTCCATTTAAAGGGGGGGTAACTCTATTGGTTTTGGATATGGATTGCCTTTAAAATTACATAATAATATCAATATCGTCCCCTTATGCTGCTTTGTGAAAAAACGAGAGCATTCGCACAACCAAGCTCCACTAGTATTATACACGTTCCGATAGTAAGTTGTGACATTAGTTTTCATATTATATAGGCCTACCACTCATCACAACCAGTTTTTTCATATTCGCCTTTATCATTCATGATAGATTTTTGTGTATAAATTATGGCAATGGCCAATATCGAAAGCAAAACCATGGAAAAAGAGACCTGACGACAAATGCTGCAAAAGCCCGTATTGAACAGAACATTTGTGTTTTTAACTATTTTTTGTCCCGTTTCAGAAAAAAAAGAAACAAAATATATTTCCCCTTGCAATATGTACATTTCAAATGAATGTCAAAAAGTTTGGGTTAGAAATGGAGAGGAAAAAGAAACCTACCACTACCGGGAATTGAACCGGGTACCTCTCGCATCAAATATTAACGCGCTAACCAATTGCGCCACGGAGCCAGCTACGTCCATGTTCGAATTTTTAGATATTTATACTACCGCCGTAAAGCTGGAGTCTCGTTCAAGTTCAAGTTCAAGTTTATTTCACCAACATCATATTATATACAATAACAAAATATCAAGAAAAGGATGGTAGGACAATCACAAGAGCAAAGCTCGTAAGACATGATTGCCCTCGGTGCAAAAACAAAAGACGCCTACAGACAACAGACAAGGACGGGGTGAAAACGGCAGACTGACAGGACTAGTGCAGACAGACAATGACGTTGGCAATGGCAATAGCATATAAACAAAAGTCAATTAAAAAAATGCATTAACTTTATACAGTACAAAATAGAAAATTATGATACAGGGCATTTATGAAGCAATAAATTTACGAGTATAAAGAAATCAGATAATCTTTATAGCTGCGTTTGAATGAATTAGGAGACAAGGCGATTTTGATATCATCGGGGATAGAATAGCATTGGGATGGCCATATTTTTAACAAAATAATTGGCAAAATTACAAGGCATGTTGCTAATACTGAAATTATACATAAATAACGCTTTGATAAGTTTATGAATATCAAAAATATTCAAAGTATTTAGCTGACAAAATAAAGGTGATGTAAGTGGGCCAGCCAGCTAGAATTGGTACATAACCTGATAATTCTCTTTTGTTTCACAAAAATAGAACTCAAATTACAATTGTTAGGATCTGCCCAAATTATATTACAGTAGTGTAGATGAGGTAGAACTAATGTATAGTACAAGTTAAATAACGTATCACACGAAAGAATGTGCTTTAGACGAAATTAGATTCCACTATATCTTGAAACAATATTGGTAACATAAGAGGTATGATCATACCATGTCAGAGATTCATCAAGAATAACACCCACAAATTTAGTACGAGTAACTTTAATAAGTTCATTGCCATCTATAAATATATGAGTATTGTGGTATGTGCGATTGCTATGACGGTTTTTAAACATAATATGTGACCGTTCACGGCGAATGAGCCGTAAATTCCTCCGCCGGTCAATTTTGTTTTATTTCGTGTTTAAAAAATAAACACCATAAACTTTAAAATGGTATATCATTTGACTTCAAACGATATCCAGAAGCGGGGTTATGGTTTGTTAAACTTTGCTCCTTCAACAAAATTATAGCTTTTTTGGTTTATACATGTGTCTCTTTTTCCACATTGCTGGCAATAAATATCAAACAGTCATAATTGGCGGTCATTTCAAATCATCCCCAAGTCAACGAGGTTTAAGAAAGTTCTCTCATTGTTAATTGTTGGTTATGCATACCTATACAAAATACAATGCCTGGTAACTCACCACCTGAACAGGATTTAGCAAAAGCAAACAAAGACCAGAGCTATTAAAAGTTCTATAGCCATCTAAGGTAGAAGCTTATTATCCACTTCAACAATAGGATAATTGATTAGTGTTTCACTATGAAAATCAGATCGATGAATACGACCTTCGTACACATTTTATACCGTAACTCAGAATACAATTTAGGCAATTTACGGCTCATTTGTGCTGCCGGGTCACATATAATTCGTTTTTTGAACATTAAGGGACAACTTATTGGCTTTGAACCATACAGAAATATTAGTTAATTGATTATTAACAGAACAAATAAGTTCATCAAGGTTCGGATTGGACATAATAGCATTTGCATCATCTGCATCAATAAAAAAGGACAAACCTTTCAAAGAATAAACAATATCATTAAGGAAAATAATAAAAGAAGGGGACCCAATACTGAACCTTGGGGAACACCACATTGAACTGTACTTAAAGAAGATTTACAATTATTAAACACAACAAATTGTTTTCTGTTGGTAAGATAGCTCCTGAACCACTCCAAAGCCTTTCCACGTACTCCATCATGGTGAAGTTTCTCAATGAGAATATCATGATTGATCGCCTTGGAGAGGTCCAGGAATATACCCAATGTATGGTGACCTTTATCAAGGTTAGAAACTATCATATTGTATGCCTCTAAAACAGCCATGTAGGATGAATAATTTGTCCTAAAACCAAATTGACTTTGATGAAGTAATGAATAAAATGTAAGAAAAATTATAAAGTCTCTTGTGAATAATACGCTCAAATATTTTTGAAAACACAGGAAGGATTGAAATTGGGCGATAATTGTTACATAAATGGGAGTCGCCAGCTTTAAAAATAGGAACAACTTTAGCGTGCTTAAGCTCATCTGGAAAAATTCCATTAGAAATAGACAAATTAAATATGTGAACCAACGGAGAAGCAATCAGATGTTTAACATGTTTTACAATATCAGGTCTAATTTCATCATATCCAGGACTTGCACCAGATCTAAGAGAAGCACATGTTTTGATAACTTCATTCGTGTCCGTTGGTGTAAGAAAAAGTGAATTCTGGGGAGAAGGAATATTATTCAAAAAGTGATCAAAAGAAACATGTGTAGGAGGAATATTTTTAGCTAATTTAGGACCAATGTTGGTGAAGAAATCATTAAAACCATTTGCAATCATTTTAGGATTAGTTGTTGGTGTGCCATTTATATCAAAACAATCTGGAAGAGGTTGCTTACGCTTCCTACCTAAAAGATCATTAAGGATTTTCCAGGTTTGTTTGAGATTGTGCTTTTGTTCACTGAGCAAATTACAATAATACATTTTTTTAGAATTACGAATCAGACTGGTAGGAGTATTTCTATAATTTACTAGTAAACGCTTATTGGCATCTGTTGGAGAAGATTTAAATTTACGGTACAGCTTATCCTTACGATTGATGGATGTTAAAATAGCAGTTGTGATCCATGGTCTATGAGGAATACGCTTATAACTTAAATTCACACGTTTAGCAACGATTATATAATACAGACAGTTTATCAATAAATAACGTATACGCTTGGCTAACAGATTCCTCCTTAAGAACATGATTCCAATTAGTTAATTGAAGGTGATTTGTAAATGCATGAATGTTCCGTTGAGTAAATGAACGACCATGTGTGGATCCAATAAAATTATATTTCAATGAAATAGAATCAGTAAATTGAAAAATAGGGTAATGATCCGTGATGTCAGACACACATATACCAGACTTAATTTTCTTAATCAAAAACATTAGTGAAAATATTATCAAGAAGTGTGGCAGAATGTGACGTTATCCTGGTGGGGCGATCTATAAGAGGAAACATATTATGATCAAAGAAATTTGTAAGGAAATTCTGAATTTTTAAATCATTCTCGTGCTGTAACAGGTCTAAGTTAAAATCACCTGGAATATAGCAATGCTTGTTTTCATTTGCAATAACATCAAGACAACGGTTTAAATCAGAGTTAAATGAATCAACGTCAGTTCTATGAGCACGATAAACATTACCAAATATTATATAGAGAGTTCCCGTGTTTTCAAGCGAAACGGACTACAATAGTGTTTATAACGTGATTCGCACCGCCGTATTCCTCATTCATTTGATTTGGTCAATGACCCTATTGGTGCAACATTCTACAAAATAACATTTGCTAATTATTGCGCGAGTGTTGGTATTCTGAAAATTGTAAACGGAGTTTAGGTTTCCCTCCAAGATGGCGGGTAACCCAAAACACGGGAACTCTCTATTCTTACACTTTGAATTCATAATTTCAATGAAGACTCAGTGCGATCAATAACATTAACAGAAGAGTCATGCTGAATTAGATCAAGATCCTTTCTTAATTTAAAAGAAAGCGAATTATGAATGTACAAAGCAGCACCACCACTTTTCCTGTTCATCCGTGGTACACTAATTAAATTATAATTGGTAATATCGATTAAATTAGATTGATCCTCCTTAAATCAAGTTTCTGACATTGCAATTACAGAAAAAGTGTGTTTCAAATTTGATAAGAAAATTTCAATGTTGTCACGGTTTTGGTTAAAACTACGAGAATTTAAATGTAAAATTGAAAAATTGTCACTGAACGATACATCAATATCAAGTAAATTATCAAAGTAGTAGTTACAGGAGTTAACACAATTGGGTTTAAACAGATTCTTTGGCATAGCATTATCAACAATATCATCATACAAGAAAGGATTCAATTTTAGACTCAGCAACTTATTATATTCAATGGAATTATTGAAATAAAAAATATTAAATTTAAATTCATTATCATCAAGAATGTGATTGAATGGAAATAAAGTACCAGTACAACTAAAACACATCCAGTTATAATCATCAATATTGCCATAAACACATTTTTTATGATATAAATTATTACAGTATTTACAAGTTAACATAATACGATCATGTGCAATGTTCTTCAAACATTTTTTTCAATTTGCCATGAAGATCCAACGTCGAACACACACAACAACAACAACAAAAAACACACACACACACACACACAAACCCACAAGCTTACACTAAACACTGAAGTTTAAAGTAGGTTATGAAAACAAATTAGGGGCCAAAAAGCATATAGGACAGAATCATACGAGCACGGAAACCACCAGGTAACTGATAAATATACCATAAAGAAAGGGTAATGCAAAAACAAATATAAATCAATAATAGATACAGAAATAATAATATAAGGGAATTTCATTTTTTTTAAATCACAACGATTAGAAACCTAGTACTAACTATGACTTGAAAATACACAAACAAAAAGGGGAAAATTGATCACGACATTCCAGCAATCAAGGTGAAAATAGCAGGCAAGTAAGCAAATGGCGAAGATTAATGAAAGATAAACACGTTCAATCACTCGCCAATGAACACAATGATTCAGAAAATGTCATGGACAGCTAAATTTAAAACAAGTTAAAGTAAATGACAAGAAATAAATCAAGTAAATAAGTAATTAAACAATTAAAGAAAATGCATATGAATAAATATATTTAAAAAAGAAAGAAAAAAAAATTCAAAGACAACATTATGGAAAGCATAGTAAAAGATGAACCCTCAATCAAGTATCTCTGATAAGACAGGTGCAAGGATGACATCAATGGCTATAATCAGAAATACAAAGAGAACCAGGCTGAGCAGAGAGATCAGGAACAAGAAAAAAAACCAGCTATCATTCAAACCAAAGCATACGTGAAAATTGGGTCATCTGATACAGACAGTTCACACTACAAACAATAATAAACAAATATAGAGTGCATGCACGGAAGGTCACCAGCCCAAATCATCCCCCACACACGCCCCAGAAGACACACAAATGCATGTAGTACAAAAAGAATTGAATTGATCACAACAGGGGAAAACAGGTGATTGGGAAAACACTCCCTGCATCAGCATGTCCACCGGAGCGCGCCCGGAGGACGACCCGAACCAATGACCCTCCGTGCAAGCGCCCAATATTACAAACCATATACCGTATTCACTCGATAGTTAGCACATGTGCTTACTATCGAGGGCTTTTGAAAACGTGCAAAAACGAAAAATAAATGAACAGCGCCATCCACAAAAGTGACAAAAGTGTAAAGGGTTTTGAGCAAATCATCGATACACATAGCTATATACGAACAATTAAACCTACAAATTTGTGTGTTAACTACATTAGCTCAGTTGGTAAAGCGACAGCATTTGAATCATTTCAAGAAGAGCGAACTGAGCAGGAGTTCGAGGCTCGTTATAAACTTTTCCGTTGTTTAATTTTTGGGGTTTGAGCTTTTCTTGATAAATTTAATCTTTTTTTGCTTTGTTTTTCATTTTGTTTCTTTATTGTTTCTTATTTGCTTTATTTTGTTTTGTTTTTTTTTTTTTTTCTTTTTTTTCTTTCTTTTTTTTGTTCTGTTCATACTGGGGTCATGGGCTATTTATTCAACAATGTAGTTGGGTATGCCCTCAATGTTAATGAGGTGGTCATGGTCCTCTTTGCCATTACACGCTACAGAAATTCCATATTTTTCAAAGGCTCTGATGATGTTTCCCTTCTATCAAATGACTATCATTGAAGACTGAGTTCCGCAGTCTATTCCAAAATACTGACTTCGTTTTACATCAAGAAGGACACAATAACTGCGACTTAAACGTGATATGGACATGCTTTTAACCACAAAGAAATCTTTTGCATTTTATAATTTTAACCTTATCCATTATACTTTTATGATTTTGTGTAATACGAAAAAAAAAAAGAAAAAAAGAGCGGGTTTATAGTGAGCCAGATTATGCGGTATTTAGCTGGACTGCCACGCAGTCTATATTTGTTTATGTTTTACTAACCATTGCAAATCTAGACTACGCGGTAGTTTAGCTAAATAACGGAAAGATTGTCTCACTATAAACACGCTCATTGTGTAACATGTAAAATCCCGCTCCGATTCAATTGTGCCTGTTACAATTGTGTGCTTTATTGAATCAGAGACCTTGTATAGAGGCCCTGCATGAAATTATCGATTGGCTCCAGACAAAGGATTTGAACCGGTGTCCTTCACCGTAGTTATGGCGGAGTGCAGTCCATTCAATCAAATGTTGTCATCAACCTATTTGATCGTAGTGCAGGGTTATGTGTGTGAGACGAACTGTCACGGTAGATTGCAATCATGCTTTTGTTGAATGCATTTGAGTAGTCCGCCATATTTACGGGATGATACGTCACATGCAAGGCCTCTATTATGGAGGGACTGGAAACGGCTTCCACCCATTGTACCATGCGAGTTGCTGGTTTACAAATTATCCTCAGTTGAGCAAGCATGAATAATACGTTGATCAATAGACCCTGGTACGAATCAAGCACCGTTACAACACAGCGCGTGGCTTGTCTTGTACATTGCGAAATGAGCCTACATGTTTGCCTATAATGACAGACTCTAGAAATGCCAACATAAATCTTCAAAGAACATCATCTTAAGAATTATTTCAGTATCGAAATCAGTAGGAATACCAAGCGTACGGTGTACACATTCCAGAAAAAATATAATTTTGTTTGTTCTAGCATTCTGTATCTCCACAAAATTATCACATTTTGTCTTCAAAATCCTATGTACATGATTTTCCATGCTACACAGACATTGTGTTCGACAAAGGATAGACATTTTACACAATTTTACATAACTTAAAAAAAGATATTGGAATATTTTGATGTTTTTTTTAATATTTAGTAGGGCAACATGAGTAAATAATAAAATTCAAACATAGCGCCCTTGGCGCAACTCGCATACAATCGAAGGTCGAACAGATAATCTGATAACAATAGCTTGACAATAGCTATCAATAATCTGTTTCCAGTCCCTGATTGAATGGCCAAAAATACGCCAACAATGACATAACAGCAATCCAAAGACGAATTCTGATCACCAAGTGGGTTGGAGAAGTATGGAAGGACATTACAATGAAGGGAACCAGACAAGCTCAGACATAGCTGTACATATTTCGAGGAGCATAACAAACACCAATTGGTGTCGTATGACCTTTGACATGCATGCGTTTTTTTGTCGAGAGTGACATGGTCTTTCAATTCCTGCCGAGTGTCCTTGTCAGACTTGACTATGCATCAGTGGTCATGAAAGGATTCAATTAACCTCTGTCCCAGTAATCCCAAGCAATTGTCTGAAATTGCTCCTCGGAAGATGTATCATACTCCTCAAATGATAGTCATATAACGACCAAAAGATAAATGACTGAATATCATTGAGGACTAAGTTCCGCAGTCTAGGTGAAGCTGAGTCCTACCAAAAGCAAACAGGAAACAATTTCGTGCCTAATTTTAACACCGGAATTTTTTTTTTAAATGTATATCCAAGAACTATATTTTTATTCAACATATTTTATTCAACATTACTGAAAAAAAGTTTTTTATTTGACCGAGAATTTTCAAAACAAAAAGGCGTATTTCTGAATTGTGCCGAGTTCAATTTGTATCGACCGACTTTTAGCACGACTATGCGTAACAATTCGCAAGGGAAATGTTACGTGTAATCCGATTATCATTGTCAGCTGGATCACGCTTTTGAGTTCTGCACCACGATCGATATGATCGCAACACAAAGTCTATGGCATTCAACGCCATTTATTGTTCTATTGTGTCCCAGTAGCTATGTCTGCATTGAGGTGTAGCATGGGTGTATGCATGCATGAAATTGGATGTAGGGGTGACATTTTAAAGTTGATCCAATTATTCGCCAGCGAAGTGTTATACGTGTAATCCGATTATCACTTTGTCTATTAGACACGAAATTAGCGTATTTATTTGCCTTCAAAAAGGTGCGTGATCCAGTTACCAAGGAGTTATGTAACCACTCCGCTTTTAATCCAACTGATCTCTAATTGTTCCTTTGGTAAAAAATAAAAAGCCCACAAAAAACCTTCAAGAATTGTCAAATGTAGGCGTATATTCGTAGTTAAAAACAGACCTGTAAAACAAACATGGCCGAGAAAAAAAAATCCAAATACTGAACAGATTTGAACTTCATCGAGTCTCGAAGTCTGGCGTTTTCCAAACTGAGCTAATGGGGTTCAGACATACATTTGCAGGTTGAATTGTTCGTATATAGGTATGTTTTGAATATATAACCCATGACCCCAGTATGAATAGAACAAAACAAATTTAAAAAAATAAAAATAAAGCAAATAAGAAACAATGAAGAAACAAAATGAAAAACAAAGATTAAATATATCAAGAAAAGCTCAAACCCCAAAACAAAAATAAAACAACGGAAAAGTTTAGAACGAGCCTCGAACTCCTGCTCAGTTCGGTCTTCTTAAGAAGATTCACAGTCTGTCGCTTTACCAACTGAGCTAATGTAGTTAACACACAAATTTGTAGGTATAATTGTTCGTATATAGCTATGTGTATACTTTTGTCACTTTTGTGGATGGCGCTGTTCATTTTTTTTCGTTTTTGCACGTTTTCAAAAGCCCTCGATAGTAAGCACATGTGCTAACTATCGAGTGAATACGGTATTCTAACAACATTTATAAACAAATTATTTAGAACATTATTTAATTACTTTAAAATATTATTAATAAAACTAAACGAATGCAACATATCAGAAAGAGATATTATAAAAGTCCAAATCATGATACATACAGATTATCAATTTCAATTTCATAGCGCAAAAGTTCAAACACTTCAAAACGCGATATTATCCAACTAAGTATAAAGTTCAACCGATCCAGACATGGAGCAAAGCAAAATATCATTGTAAATTTACAGCGTTATCGCGAAAAAGTTCAGTTTGATAAGCGAGTGGTACAAATCCGGCAGCAGCGGGAAGACTGTTTTGTAAACACAAAGTATATAACGAGAAAAGTTTATTTCATGCTACTCATAAACAGGTAGACTTACATGGCTAGTATAGTAGAAATAAAAGTTACTACTCCGTTTCATTCCAAACAACATTGTTTACCAATATGAGTACCTTTGTCCCGGTCACGCGGATCTTGGCATCTTTACCTTCTGCTCCAAGTTTCTTGTGAATCGTCATCAGACGCTTTCTCTCCTCCTGCATAGGTGCTGGAAGGTGGGGGACAGCAATTACCCTTTTCCCTTGCAAGCTGATTTCGGCTTCAGTTATTCCATTAAGAACCATCTCACGGTCACGCATCCGAACGAACTTGGCAATGATGGGTTTGCTGTTGTTGGTATGGGCTCTAGTAGGCAGTTGGTGGACATTGGAAAATATGATGTCTTGTTGCCTGGGGATTTTGGTTTTGGACATACGTCTCTCAAGACATCCTCACTATCCTCTGATTCAGTTGACTGTGGGACATTGAAGAACAGTAAATTAGATTTTTTACTGTACAGTTCCGTTTCAAGTCTACATTTGTTCAATGCATCGCAAGCCGTGCACCATACTCCAAATACTTCGGTAAATCTGAATAATGGTCACATGGTGACATATCATGTGTTCGGGAAATCACGTGGCAACATTTTAAGATTTCAGACTTAATTGCTAGTTAAATTGTCATTTGTACTATTGATTATTTATCTTTGTTAATTAATATATCTTTTAAATGCTGATAAATCGTGGTTGGCTGCCCATATTACATGTTAAATTTAATGTTTTATGAATATAATTCTACCACGCAGAGGGGTCACACAGCATAATTTCACACTACACGATTTAGCTAGATTTGGAGCTCTGCACTTCAAATTCACGTCAATTTCAAAGTTTATACACTTACTGTATTTAAAATAATACTTATTTTTTTGTTATAACAAACTGGAACACGAAATAAACTAGCTTATTACCTATACAGAAAGGGAATTTATACACATTCACTCAGCAATTTGACATGCCTGGCGCATCAAGACATTCTCTGTCTGGATAACATGCCTGTCGCCCTCAATACGTCTGGGCGCAAATTTAAATAACAATACGCTATTTACATATGAATGCGGCTCCATGCTAATTTCTAGCGCCGCTTCCAGGCGAATCGCGTCACTGTTCAATGGCTTTCTTGAACTATATGAAATGTGGTGGGAGATTTAAAATACACATGCCCTGAGCAAATTACGATGCGCGCGCACACTGCAGGGCAAATAACAATGGAATATGCAATAATGCGTGCGCATACTGCCAGGGATCGATACAAATGGTGGTCTCTAGCTTGACCATATCGACCGATGCAATTGACTGCTCAAGTGTACTCGTGGCTGGTGCGTTGTTGTCGGCCATAATGTGCAGCGGGAAGTATTATAGGATTCAAATTCCAGATGAATATCGTGCAATAAAAGTCGTATAAATCCACGTTTTTCCTCACGAATGATCACAAAATGATGCACACAAGTATATAATAGTGATAAGTCAAGCACATAAGGTAAAGGATCAAGAAAATTATGATTTATCCCGGTGGTTCTCGGGAGCTCCGTATGACACACGTCCTTATAGCATGGCGGCCATTGATATTTATCGTTGCCTATTCGCCGCAAACGGACAATATATAAAGTCAGTTAGACTTGTGTTGTATGGTATCAAAATCATATTCGAGGCGAGCATTTGAGCACGCTCTGGGTCGGAATCTGTAAAAATTTGGGAATGTTAAATGAAGGTCCATTTATGACCCTAGTCCTAAATGGCGATGAGCGTTGAGATCCAAAAACAGAGCATTAATGTCAAAACAGTGGAACATTTACCCCTCATCATGCAGTTATTGTTAACTACATGTATGCACACAACACAGGGGCACTCACAATAGGCAATTGAACCCTACTGGTAGCGCTGTGTTGTAGCTATACGGGATGAACTAGTTATCATCATATATCAAAAAGTATAAAAGCTATGATTTTAGTACTTGCTCTATGTTTCAATTACTTATTCTTTTCCAAATATCTGAATCTTCAACCCGGTACAAGCTTTAATAACGGGGGAACATACATTTTTATTAAAAAGAAATCCTACCATCTATCCAAACTCGCCGTGTTATTCCAATGCACATGTTGCTTCACCGGGCAGCCATTTGTTTGGTCGTATTTGGAAGATTTGTGTCATAAAACCGTCATAGGTACAAATTTAGTACTTTCTGTTGTGATGTGCCTTGAGTAATTTAATTTAATTATTTAACTTTGTTCGCAAGCTGAAAGTATTTCATGAGATGGGAAAGCACCTTGTAATTGCAAGGTAATGGTGTGGAAAATCATTTTTGGAATTCCCCCAAATTATTGTAAACAAAGTCAGAGCTATGTTTGGTACTTGGAAATCGCCAGTTCATTCTTCCACCATCAGGAAAACCCCCCAGAAAGTGATGTAATGTGAAAGGTGAAGGTGTACAATTAATCTTCGGAAATCCCAAGATTGCAGCAATGTTGTGAAAATGTGAATGAAGTGATGGTTTATTAATAGATCTTGGGTTGTATTGGAGTATAAAAATGTGAGAGCTTGAATTTGCTAATTGCAGAATATCATGGCAGATTGTAAGCTCCACATGTGTGTGATGGTCTTCGTGCTTCAAAAAAGAAGTACATTTTAACCAGTTTATGTAACCAATAATTGAGCTATTTTAATACAGCAACGAAGGCGATTGCGAGCACACAAAAGTGCTCTTCCTCATCAAAGGATTAAAGTTCTTCTGTCGAATTGCTGGAGTTTGCTGGGTTTGTGAAGGCCACGCATCTGTCAAAAACAGCGGAGCTGTGTTAAAGAAACCTGTTCCCTAGAAAAAGAGTGATTGGTGAAAGAAACACCATTATTGGAGAAAGCAGCGCAAGGAGTTAATTGTGAAGAAAGCAGCGCAAGAAGATAAGTAATAGCAGCAAGCAGCATAATTTTCGTGTGAGGATTTCATACGCAAGGATATTTATAAACGCAAGTGTACACTGATCTTCGCAGGACAAGTGAATAAGGATATATTACATCAGTCGTCCAGAACATTGCAAGAACTCTAGGATCACCAACAAGAAGACAGCTGGTTAAGTACTAATAAAGTAAAACTGTCATTGTGGGATATTGTTACTATATGTACCAATCATACTCTGTTTTCAATTAAAGACTTAGATTTTGTTAGCTTAACCAAGTGTATTTGTGTTGTGCATTCGTGTGAGTTCGGGTAAAAGGTGATTTTGGCCTTGAGTCAAATACGACTCGTAACAAAAATTGGGGGCTCGTTGTCCGGGAAATACACTGTAAAAAAGTTAACATTAATTTACTGAGTCTTGGAAGTGAAAGTACAGTATGGCAGAGTTTAAAGCAGAAGAGTTTCTTGAAACTATAAATTGGGAGAAGTTTGATGAGTTGAAGAAGCATTTGCCAAATATTATAACTTGAAAGTAAAGCAAGCTACAAGAAAGCAGGCAATCAAAAATGCCTTGATTGATGTTTTGGTCGGGGAGGACATTTTTGATGAATCCTTGTTGGCAGAGAAAATGGAGGTAGAAACTGACATCGGTGGGGACTCTGTAGTCAAATTGAAAGAGTTGGAAATTCAATTAGAAATGAAGAAAATAGAAATGGACCAAAAGAAAAACTGGAAATGATCAAGTTAGAGAATGAAAAACAGAAAATGGCTATGGAAGAAAACGCGCGCCATGAAAAGATGCTGCTTGAAGAGAAATTGCGCCATGAAAAGATGGCGTTTGAAGAAAAATCGCGTCAAGAAAAGATGGCGCTTGAAGAAAAGGAAAAACTTGCAAAATTTGAACTTGAAAAACAAAAGTTGGAAATGGAAGAAAAGGAAAAACAAACAAAATTGCAAATAGAAGCTCATTTGAAAGAAAAAGAAATATTGAAGAAAAGTACAAGTTTGAACAAAAGAAGTTGGCAAAGCTAGGTGACAAATACTCATAAAGTTTCTCCTCAAAGTCGGGGTTTGATGTTACAAAGTATGTGAAGCTTGTGCCTAAATTCAAAGAAAAAGAAGTTGACGAGTACTTTCAACATTTTGAAAAGGTAGCTACAAATTTGAAATGGCCTAAAGAGCATTGGACCCTACTTTTGCAAAGTAGTTTTGTGGGGAAGTCCAGAGAGACTTACTCAGCTCTACCAATAGAGAAGTGATATAATTATGAAGAAGTCAAACAGGCAGTTCTCAAGGCTTATGAACTGGTGCCTGAAGCATACAGACAAAAGTTCAGAGATTCAAGAAAGCAAGCAGATCAACCCCATGTAGAATTTGCTAGAGTAAAAGAACAAATGTTTGACAGGTGGCTTGGTGCAAAAGAAGTCAAAGATGATTTCGGCCAACTTAAGCAATTGGTTCTTATAGAAGAGTTCAAAAAATGTGTTTACGCTGACATTAAAACCCACTTGGATGAAAGCGCTAGCAAAATTAAAAGTGACGCGGCGACAATGGCGGACGACTATGGCTTAACTCACAAATTGAATGCGAGTAAATTTAGTCAGAACAGAAGTTATTCAAACAGGTTCAGCCATAATCAACCTAGAGCAAATCAGGGTGGTACACAAGAAGGGAGATCTCAGTCTAATTCACAGCATAGTGCTGGTGGTAGAGGGACCTCAGGAAGTTCAGGAACAAATCAAAATTTGGGACTGAATTTAAATGCAAAGTAACTTGTACTCATTGTAAGAGACCAGGGCATACGATGACCCAGTGTTATTTCTTAAAAGGCAGACAAGATGCACAAAAACAGCAGCCATCTACTAATAATACTGTAGGATGTGCAGTGTCACTTGAGTCAAAGAAGCAAGTCAGTCAAATCAAGAAACAACAATTCCCACAAAAGGGAGGTGACACAGACAAGGTGTGTGAGGAATTTGAACCTTTTGTGTTAGAGGGAGTAGTATCACTAGGTGATAATGGTAGTCCAAAGCCCATTAAGATTGTGCGAGACACATGTTGTGCACGGTCTATGATTCTGGGAGGAACTTTGCCCTTTAATGAGGATAGTTCAGCTGGTAATGCTTTGATCCAGGGTATTGGGATGGAAATACTTAATGTACCTCTCCACAAAATTAACTTGACATCTGACTTGGTTTCTGGTCCGGTAACCATAGGAGTTAGACACGAATTGCCAGTCAAGGGAGTGTCCATGTTGCTAGGAAATGATTTGGCAGGGGGAAGGTTTTTCCTGACCCAATAGTCACAGATAAGCCCTGTATGCAGGAAGATAATAGTGAGGAAAAGGAGATATTTCCTGCACGTGCAGTGACACGGGCAATGAGTAAGAGAGCCTTATTCGAAACAATTGAGGACAACCAAATTGATGACTTAGGCTACAATTTGGAAGACACATTTGTGTCAAAGTTGAATGAGAAAGAAGATAAACTTCCTTCTCCTGGGGATAAAAATACCCCTAAAATGACACAGCCTCTGAGCATGAACAAATTGGGGAAAACATGAAAGACCCATTAAGTCATGACAAGCTGATTCTGGAGCAGCAAAATGACCCAGAACTCAAAGAGATCAATCAAAGGGCATTGACCCTAGAAGAAGCAGAACAAAATTCTGTCTGTTTTTACAAACAAGATGATGTGCTAATGAGAAAATGGCGCCCACCTGATGTACCTGCCGATGAATAGTGGAAGGTAGTGCACCAAATTGTGGTACCAAAAGTCTACCACACTGAAGTTATTAATATAGCACATGATAGTTCCATGGCAGGGCATTTGGGTGTTAAGAAAACTCATGAAAGAATTCTGAGACATTTCTGGTGGCCCACTCTCAGAAAAGATGTTTCTCAATATTGCAAAACATGTCACATATGCCAAGTAGTAGGGAAGCCAAATCAGAAAATACCTCCTGCTCCATTAAAGCCAATTCCAGCCTTTGATGAACCATTTAGTAGGGTTATTATTGATTGTGTAGGCCCCCTACCAAAGACTAAGTCAGGTAATCAGTACCTTCTGACAATTACGTGCGCGTCAACACGCTTTCCTGAAGCCATACCCTTGAGAAATATTAAAGCAGTGACTACAGTGAAAGCTTTAACCAAGTTCTTCACATTTGTGGGGCTCCTCAAGTCCATACAGTCAGATCAAGGATCAAACTTTACTTCTGGAGTATTTCAGCAGGTCATGTATCAATTAGGGATAGAACAGTATACCTCAAGTGCTTACCATCCAGAATCACAAGGTCCACTAGAAAGGTTCCACCAAACTTTGAAAAACATGATCAGAACATACTGTTTGGAATTTCAGAGGGACTGGGATGAGGGAGTACACTTGTTGTTGTTTGCTGCTAGGGAAGCTGTTCAGGAAACTTTGGGATTTAGTCCTTTTGAGTTAGTGTTTGGACACACAGTGCGCGGGCCCTTAAAGTTGTTGAAAGAGAAGTGGCTCAATGAGAAATCAGATATCAATTTATTGGATTATGTCACCAATTTTAAGCATAGGCTTAACAGAGTAACTGATATCGCCAAAGAAAACTTGAAACAGGGTCAGGCCAAAATGAAACAATGGTATGATAAACATGCCAAAGAGAGAGTGTTCAAACCAGGTGACAAAGTTCTAGTACTGTTTCCAATTCCAGTACACCCATTGCAAGCCAGATATCATGGCCCATGTGAGGTAGAGTCAAAAGTGGGTGAAGTAGATTATATTATCAAGACTCCTGGTAGACGCAAGAGCAGGCAGTTATACCACATAAATATGCTCAAAGAGTATGTTGAAAGAAGTGACAGTGGCATTCCAAAACCTATGTGTACAGTAAAACATGCTGATAATGTAGACAAACATGCCGATGTCACATTTGACCAGGACAAAGAGCTGGAGCACAAAGAGTATAATGTAAAATTGAACAATTCTGATGTGCTCACTAATTTGGACTCAAAGTTAGGTCATCTTTCTCAAGATCAACAAAGTCAAATTGCAAATTTGATTCACAAATTTGACAATATATTTTCTGATACGCCAAGTAGAACAAATGCTGCATTTCATGATGTAGATGTTGGTGATACAAAACCAATCAAGCAGCATCCTTACAGAGTCAATCCATTGAAAATGGAACATCTCAAAAATGAGATCAATTATATGCTAGACAATGATATCATAGAACCAAGTAGTAGTGAATGGAGTTCACCGTGTATACTTGTTCCCAAGCCTGATGGTTCATACCGATTAGTAGCAGATATGAGAGCAGCAAATGTTCATTCAAAAACAGACTCGTACCCGATTCCAAGAATTGATGATTGCATAGACAAAATTGGGAATGCAAAATTTGTTAGCAAATTTAATCTTTTGAAAGGCAGGTTCCACTCACAGACCGTGCCAAAGAGATTTCTGCTTTTTGTACACCATTTGGTCTTTACCAGTACAAAGTTATGCCATTCGGTTTGAAAAACGCGCCAGCAACATTTCAGAGAATGGTGAACCAAATTGTGGCAGACATAGAGGGATGTGAAGCGTATGTAGATGATTTGATTGTTTGCAGTCAAACTTGGGAACAACACATGGAACAACTCCATCAATTGTTTAAGAAGCTGTCTGAAGTACAATTAACAGTCAATCTGGTAAAAATTGAATTTTGTCATGCCACAGTCACATACTTGGGATATGTTGTAGGTCAAGGTCAGGTGAAACCTATCAAAGCCAAAGTTGAAGCAATTGAGTAATACCCCACACCTGTAAACAAGAAGGCACTCATGAGATTTCTAGGAATGGTTGGCTATTATAGAAAGTTCCGTCCAAACTTGTCAGAGATAGCAAGTCCTTTGACTGATTTGTTGAAGAAAGATGCAAAATTCATTTGGTCAGAACAGTGTGAAAATGCTTTTCACAAAGTCAAATTAATACTCATGAGTTCACCAGTACTTACTGCACCTGATTTTCAGAAGCAGTTCAAGTTGACTGTTGACGCCAGAGATATAGGCTGTGGAGGTGTTGTGATGCAAGAGGGTGAAGATCAAATTGACCACCCTATATGTTACTTTTCAAGGAAATTTAACAAGCACCAGAGAAATTACTCCACAATTGAGAAGGAGTGTCTAGCATTGCTATTAGCATTGCTACATTTTGATGTGTATTTGGGTACCGCAGTATACCCTGTGCTTGTTTTCACAGATCACAATCCCTCACCTTCATCAACAGGATGAAGAACAAAACCAAAGACTGGTGAGGTGGAGTTTGACCTTGCAAGAGTACAATCTGGACATCAAACATATTAAGGGAAAAGACAATGTAATGGCTGATGCCCTGTCCAGAATTGCATAAAAAACCTGATAAACAAAAATTCCTTTTAAAAGGGAAGTTGTGTGTGACAAGAAGTCACTGTGTATGATGAGTTAAATACTCAAAGTTGATAATATGTTGAAGTTTATGTAAAAGAAGAAAACATTTAAGAAAGTTTTCATTGCATTCGAACTTTCTTCTTTTAAGGGGGAGGGTGTGATGTGGCCGGATTAATTTAATTTAATTATTTAACTTTGTTTGCAAGCTGAAAGTATTTCATGAGATGGGAAAGCACCTTGTAATTGCAAGGTAATGGTGTGGAAAATCATTTTTGGAATTCCCCCAAATTATTGTAAACAAAGTCAGAGCTATGTTTGGAACTTGGAAATCCCCAGTTCATTATTGCACCAACAGGAAAACCCCCAGGAAGTGATGTAATGTGAAAGGTGAAGGTGTACAATTAATCTTCGGAAATCCCAAGATTGCAGCAATGTTGTGAAAATGTGAATGAAGTGATGGTTTATTAATAGATCTTGGGTTTTATTGGAGTATAAAAATGTGAGAGCTTGAATTTGCTAATTGCAGAATATCATGGCAGATTGTAAGCTCCACATGTGTGTGATGGTCTTCGTGCTTCAAAAAAGAAGTACATTTTAACCAGTTTATGTAGCCAATAATTGAGCTATTTTAATACAGCAACGAAGGAGATTGCGAGCACACAAAAGTGCTCTTCCTCATCCAAGGATTAAAGTTCTTCTGTCGAATTGCTGGAGTTTGCTGGGTTTGTGAAGGCCACGCATCTGTCAAAAAACAGCGGAGCTGTGTTAAAGAAACCTGTTCCCTGGAAAAAGAATGATTGGTGAAAGAAACACCATTATTGGAGAAAGCAGCGCAAGGAGTTAATTGTGAAGAAAGCAGCGCAAGAAGATAAGTAATAGCAGCAAGCAGCATAATTTTCGTGTGAGGATTTCATACGCAAGGATATTTATAAACGCAAGTGTACACTAGACTTCGCTGATCTTCGCAGGACAAGTGAATAAGGATATATTACATCCGTCGTCCAGAACATTGCAAGAACTCTAGGATCACCAACAAGAAGACAGCTGGTTAAGTACTTATTGAGTAAAACTGTCATTGTGGGATTTTATTGTATATGTGATATTGTTACTATATGTACCAATCATACTCTGTTTTCAATGAAAGACTTAGATTTTGTTAGCTTAACCAAATAGTGTATTTGTGTTGTGCATTCGTGTGAGTTCGGGTAAAAGGTGATTTTGGCCTTGAGTCAAATACGACTCATAACACTGTCAATCAATTATGGCTTATTCTCTACATGTCAATCTCTAAATAAGTGGCATAGTCCTCATAATAACGGTGGTCCGACTTGATGAGTAAATGACAGCAAACAGCTGCAAACCAGTAAAAAATACCCCAAAACTTGGTCAGTGGAGCTCCGCTCGTACATATCAATAGCGTCATTATCGATTGGATTAGTCGTCCGTAGCGGACAATTCGGTCGCTCATTTGATCAATATTATCAGGTGGTAATAAATTTGCATTGGATAATAGATTACTATATAATGGTTTAGTACTGCATTATATCGGTTTAATCTTCAATAAGCGGGTTTATGGCTGGAAAGGTCACGGTGAATTTGCTGTGGACGACACTGCACTATGTTATTCCCAAAACGACGTTGGATGGCGAAAATCCGATCCTTTTTCCACGGGGGATGCGTAGCTCAAATATATGTGCGTGGTTCCCCCGTTGCAAAAAAAAAAATCTTAAAACAATGGTATGCCGTCACCACTTCTTAAATTTTTCCAAAAATTTGCCCTCAAAGTCATAATAAGAGTCCAATACAAGAATCAACTGCAGAAATTCATACTTTAATAATCTATCTTCATATATATCCGGTTATTTGAGATAATGATCGCCCCGTTATCTTGCTATCTCATGACAAAGTCATACGGGAAATTCTCTGTACAATGCCATATATCATCAGAATTACCCGACCATACTGCAGTTACTGTCCGTTTTCCTATACACAATACACAGTGCTCTTACCATTGACGCGTTATATATTATGATGTGCAGTTAATACTCATATATTCTTTTATACATAGGATGCTTCAGTTTTAACACAAAAAATATTTCATTGAAAACCTTCCCACTCGGCGATTTCAAAAAGGTAACAACGCTTCCCGAGAATGTGCAATAAATTAGCATTATTTTTTGTTGTTATTTTAGCAGCATTCTAGAAACACTTAGCGTATGGCAAGTATTGCTGTACCTCAACACAGAGTTGAGGCTTTCTGGCTAACTGCAATTGGCTATATTGAGATATGAGAACTGGAATTGTGCTATATCTGTTTTTAATTGGAAGAATATGTGGGTTCTGATGATTATTTTGGTGCCAAAATCTCAAAATGGCCGAAAAGTGAGTTAAAGCTTTCTGGTTCTGAACCCTCAATATATATGTAAATTTATATTGGATTTGCTAACATAATTCATTCCTGCATCATTATCTACAGCGTATCATGTGGACTACCGCTTTCCCAACGATATACTATGAGTAGATTGCCTCCTTATCTAATACAGAGATGATGGCTCTAAAAGAGTCGTTGTAGTAGGTGCCACATTTCCTACTGAATATTCAGTGACTCTGCAAAGATACTGTCCGTTGTCCACTATAAGGTTGGCGGCTCCAAAAAGAGTTGTGTAAACTTATCTTATCACCAACATGTGTTTGGTATAGATGATGTGACTTCTGACGTCAATGCCTGACAGTATGCGCACGCATCATCACAATTTCCATTGTTTTTTGCCTGGCAGTATGCGCGCGCATCATATTTTGTTCAGGGCTCGTGTTTTTAAAACTCCCGCCACATCACAATAAGACTATTAAACAGTGTAGTGGTTGCATGGGGTTCATTCAAGCATAAAGATGATACCAGTCCCTTGCCTTTGTTGATAAACATTGAGGTCATCTCATCTATAGTGATCACATAGATAACAGGAAATCTCACGGTAGTATTTTTAAACTTACTTTTTTTTCATTAGAAATATCACTACCGATTTGACTAGCCGCATTCGCACATCTAACCGGCCGAAGAAATGGATTCCAAAGTCCAGCATTCAGCCAAACGAAACATGTCGTTGAAACTCAAAGTTACCGCCATTCTGTTAGTTGTGTGTGTTTTTGCTATTTTTGAGGGCGAAAGACTCCTCGATAGTATCACGTCGTTTGATATTTATGAGGTAAGTATACTTTGTCGTTTATGTTCCAGCTTTGTATCAATCGATTGAAGCATAGATCCAACCGATTTATAAATAAAACATTTCTTGTTGCTCAAAAATTGCTCAACGTAACAAAAAAAGTCTTGGGTCAAAAAATATTTTTATTAATTTTAATTTTTTTAAACTAGATAAAAATATTTAGGAACCTTTTTTTTTTTAAATTTTAACCAACTTTGAGAAATTTGCACCAAAAATGGTCAAAAAATGCAAAAGCCGGATTTTCGCCCAGATTTCAAATATCTATGATCTATATGCATGGGAGATCATTATCTCCGATTCCAGATAACCCAACGTTTATGTTTCCCAATTAAAAAAACAAAACAAATAAACAAAACAAAAAAGATCTACTCTATAGTAAATTGAATAGCACCTATCACTGGAAATATGATTTATCCAAAAATAATGTCTTATTTGACCACAATTAATTTTAAATAATGGAAGACTATCCCGAAAAAATAAGTCGATATCTTTGTTTTAGGAAGATGGCGAATAACTAAGTAACATTTAAATTTAGTTACCTGGATGTACAAGGGATGGTCAGTATTTTGACCTTTGAAAAGTTGACCTTTGACCCCAGATATGGCTTATTTTTATCACGTGTAGACTGTACTTTTTATTTTCAAACCAAACATGTATCAGTTATATCACACGCCTGATTCCGTAACAGTATTAGAATCAAATCAGTAGCCAACAGACACCGCAATACAAAACAGACGGACCTTTAAATCTGAAGTGAAGGCACATGTTAAAAAATCGTCAGAGAATTAAGAATCTAATAATTATGTATAGTTAAGAAATTAAGAAATATTAGGTCCAGCATCTGCCTTTTATAGACATGTCAAAACTTTGAACTCCAACAATGTGGAAAAAACGGGTACTAAAATTAACAATAATTATTTCTAAAATGAAACAAACAAAAATATAATTAGTGGTCAAGTGTACGAACTGGTATTCAGTACTAGAGTAAATCTGTCAGTCCTTCAACATCTACGCACGGTCATCGGGACTCATTGCGCATGTGTGGGTGAAAGGACCGATGCAAAATACTGGAAATGTATGAAACGTGTGAAATGTATGAAAATAGGACCTAAAATATAACAAAATATTGTGTAAATAAAAAGATTAGTAATCTATGTGAGTTTTCATGGATAATCTCAACCTTATATAAGCGGGAGAAATATTATTATTCATTGAAACAATGACCTCTCTCTCTCTCATCTCTTACTTCCCCCTCTCCCTCTCTCACTCTCTCTCTCCCATCTCTTACTTCCCCCTCTCCCTCTCTCTCTCTCTCCTCCCATCTCTTACTTCCCCCCTCTCTCTCTCTCACTCTCTTTCTCATTCTCTATGCCTCTCTCCCATCTCTTACTTCCCCCTCCTCTCTCTCTCACTCTCTTCTCATTCTCTATGCCTCTCTCCCATCTCTTACTTCCCCTCTCTCCCTCTCTCTCACTCTCTTTCTCATTCTCTATGCCTCCCTCCCTTTCCCTTCCTCTGTTTCTCTCTCTTTAATCATGATTTGTTTTTACTGACAAGAAAATTTCAAATTCTACTTTGGTTTTATTGGCATTTGCCAATATCAAAATACACCAGGCGCACAAAACGAAACTAGTCAGTTATAGTCATCTTTGCTGTTCAATAACCTGATAACTTTGGATGATTCTGAAATATGCATTTTGTTAATGGACTTTGCTTTGTCATTTGACACCTTGTTCGTGAAAATCCAACCGGAATTGACCAATATATGCACCTCAAAAGCCTCACCACCAAAATCAAAAGTTGCAATTTCACCGATTTTCAATGGGAACGCATCGTTGTATTGCACACAAGCACCACGTGTCAATCAATAAAGCACACACTATAACAGGCACAGGTGAATCGTTAAAATTGAAACTTTTCATGTTGGGGTTTGAGGGTTTGGGGGCGCATATCTTGGTCAATTCTTGCTCGATTTTCACGAACAGGGTGTCAAATGAGAAAGCAAAGTCCAATTAACAATATGTATATTTCAGAATAGTCCAACATTATCAAGTTATTGAACAGGTCAGCAAAGATGACTATAACTGACGAGTTTCTTTTTGTGCCTGGTGTATGTATAGAAGATACATCGTTGTTATCAAATTAGAACTGGTGCGATTATGAACGACTGTGAAATCACACATGCGATATCCAAAACGACTGCACCATATGTCAATAATTATGAGGATATTCATATTATGATAATACAATATTATTGATGATCTGAAAGCTGTCAGTCGTTAGGTATGTGTTATAAACGATCAGCAATGTAATGTTTTCAATTAGATGAAAGAAATTGCTATCCAGGGTATATATTTAATAACATATGCTTAGGCGTATTTATTACAACAGATCGGCATGTACGAGGGTCAATCAAAAAGTGCTGCCTCTGCCCTCATATTTCAGCTTGTGCAATAGTATACCTTTCATACTTTCCATGCTAATTTGTCCAGTTAGTATCATTATGTTAACACTAGAGGCAGTGTAAGTGGTCATCTGTATGTTGCAAAGTGCAATACAAATTATGGCAAAAGCTCTTTCCAATACAAAGGTAGCGTATTATGGAATGATATTCGTGTTTCTCTTTTAATTACTCATTATAATAACTGTATTACAACTTATTTACCAGTTTAATGATTTTCACGAACACTTGACTTTTTTTGGTTTTAATGCTGTATAATATTATATAATGTATTTTAATGCTGTATAATATTTATGTAAGCTCCATTTTATATGGTTTTTATAATGTATGATCTACGTATATTTTAATGCTTTTTCATATGTTTGTTTCAGGGCCCTACTGAAAATCAACATTGTAATAAATGTTGAGTAGGTTAATACCCTGTTTAAATAGTTTGTGAAAAATTTTAGTTTTCTGTTTCTCTCTCTTTAATCATGATTTTTTTTACTGAGAAGAAAATTTCAAATTCTACTTTGGTTTTATTGGCATTTGCCAATATCAAAATACACCAGGCGCACAAAACGAAACTAGTCAGTTATAGTCATCTTTGCTGTTCAATAACTGATAACTTTGGATGATTCTGAAATATGCATTTTGTTAATGGACTTTGCTTTCTCATTTGACACCTTGTTCGTGAAAATCCAACCGGAATTGACCAATATATGCACCTCAAAAGCCTCACCACCAAAATCAAAAGTGGCAATTTCACCGATTTTCAATGGGAACGCATCGTTGTATTGCACACAAGCATCACGTGTCAATCAATAAAGCACACACTATAACAGGCACAGGTGAATCGTTAAAATTTAAACTTTTCATTTTGGGGTTTGAGGGTTTGGAGGCGCATATCTTGGTCAATTGTTGCTCGATTTTCACGAACAGGGTGTCAAATGAGAAAGCAAAGTCTAATTAACAATATGTATATTTCAGAATAGTCCAACATTATCAAGTTATTGAACAGGTCAGCAAAGATGACTATAACTGACGAGTTTCTTTTTGTGCCTGGTGTATGTATAGAAGATACATCGTTGTTCTCAAATTAGAACTAGTGCGATTATGAAGGACTGTGAAATCACACATGCGATATCCAAAACGACGGCCATATGTCAATAATTATGAGGATATTCATATTATGATAATACAATATTATTGATGATCTGAAAGCTGTCAGTCGTTAGGTATGTGTTATAAACGATCAGCAATGTAATTTTTTCAATTAGATGAAAGAAATTGCTATCCAGGGTATATATTTAATAACATATGCTTAGGCGTATTTATTACAACAGATCGGCATGTACGAGGGTCAATCAAAAAGTGCTGCCTCTGCCCTCCTATTTCAGCTTGTGCAATAGTATACCTTTCATACTTTCCATGATAATAACATAGAGTCATCTAGTTTGTGACAAATTCTAGTTTTAATACCATTAATTTGTGGGTTATAATTAAATAGCATTTCTGCAAATTAGCTCCAGGGAGGTAAATAAGGATAATTTACTGGGTGGGCAATTTAATTTATTTTTGCCCTCAAATTAGGGAAAATAATTTACTGGGTGGGCAGCGATAATTAATGGCATCCATGCGTTTGAATTTTCGGAAGTGTACACCTGACCTTCCCTCCAAATGCATCTTATATAGATAGGCCTATTAGCATATTCATGTTGTAACTTTCAAGAAAAATTAATTCTATATATCATATTATATTTCATTTTGGACATTTAAAAATCATACACTAGTTATCACTCACCATTTATACTCCTAGGTAGGGAAAAAGCAGTAAAGTTATAGATGGGAAAGGTAATGTTTTAATTTGGCCTTACAGTGAAATAATGTTTTGACTTTTACTCGGTCACTTGTCACAGATTACAGATAAATTTAATTATACCTGTTTTATACGAGTGGCATTGACTAAAATGTATTGAAATTATTTGATAAGAAATTATGAAAATGTGTTAAAAACATGAAAAGAACTATATTTCTAAAATTTATAAAAAAAATTATTGCCAACCCAGTATTTGAAACCAGATATTTAATTTCAATGTTTTCAAGTATTTCCCAGTAATGTCCGGTATCAGAGATGCTACTTTTCCTTCTCATGCCTGAATTCCTTGTTTTATAAATTAGTCAAAATGTCCGCACAGACCGCACTTTTGATTATCTTCAGCCCATTGTTGGGACTTTTTATCCAAATTTACACACTATTACAATCGGGGTTTTTTCACGAATTTTCAGGGTTTTTGAGTGGCCCAAAGTGGCATTTCTGCGGTATGTTGGTATTTTCAACCCAAGCCGATAAATGAATTTACTAGAATTTGGCAATATATGGACAACCCTGAATTATATTGACCTATTTCCCAACTATAATTAAAATGCTCATTTTGCCAAATGTTATCATTCTTATAACATATGCCCCAATAGCTCCCAATGTTGCACAAAATAATCAAAACCGATGTAGAATCACAGTCGAAAGGTGTAAAAAGTAATGAACAAAAAAATGACATAACAATTATATTGACCTATTTCTTCCTATAATTAAAATGTTTACTTGCCAATTCTTATATATTAAATTTAATAACATAGGCCCCAATGTTGCACAAAATAAAGACACATGTAGAATCACCGACCTGTGTAAGAAGTAACATGTATTCTTTCAACATTTCTAGTTTAGATTGATTGCCGGGAACCATTTTCAAAATACTATTACCTATTAACCCTAACCGCCTAAGGGCTTTTTGGCGACGGGAAGGGAAAGAAGGAAAGAATAAAGAGAGAAAAGAACGAAAGAAGTTGTTTGCTCTGGGTGGGATTCGAACCCGAGACCCCTCGCATGCCAAGCACTCGATCGGCGACACTTTGCCACGGGTCTTGGGCTTCGCTGGCCAGTGAAACCGTGCCTATTATAGGGCGATTGCGTCATCACACCACGTGGGATGCACGCACCAACAGCGCATATATCAAGTAGTATTTTGTAGTATACAGGAGGGTTAGGGTTAATGCATGCTCAAAGACTTAAAATGAGCAATGTATAATGATGAAGTTTCAAATAATGTTTCAAGTCTGTTAATTAAACACGCCTTATTCAAGAATATCCATATTTATGGGCTCATAAGATTTATTTCAGGTTTTGTGTGGAAATTGCTCTTTCCTATACCATTTTGTATTGTGTGATAAATATTCCTACTCTGAAGTTCATGGTAAATGAATAAATTGGAAATTATTAAGCCACATCACTTTCAATATTCAACATCACTTTCAAAATGCAAGTTCATTTCAAGAGATGCAGGTTGGTACTAGTTTTATGATAATTATTATATATTGCCCAATTTTTTTGGGGAAACTAATTTACTGGGTGAACACTTTTGGGCAATGGGCAAGTTGAATTTACTGGGTGGGCAAAATAATTTACTGGGTGGGCATTTGCATTTGCATTTGGACACTTCGTCGTCCGTATTCCATAGTGGCGTATAGTGGGGCGCCGCGAATAAACAACTTTTCGAGAAAATCGGGTTTGAAGAAATGCCAATTTAAAATCGAGTTGTGTAAATCAGACATTCATTACATTTTGTAAATGATGTGAAATTTCTGTAGTAAACTAAATAGATTTTATTGTTATATATTTTTCAAAAGAAATAAATACATACTATTGCTGGCAAACTGACAATAAAACTATACGTCACTATGGAAAACGAACAAAACGCAATACCCTAACCTTACGTTAACCGTACGCCACCTCGGTCGCCGTGTAATCCCTATGGCGTTACTTTTCGTCGTTCGTATTCCATAGTGGCGTATAGGCCCGATACGCGTACGCCACTATGACATACGATTTTTTTCATTTTGCCGATATTTCATAATTATAAAATGTGTATAAAAAGTGGCGTATGGTCGATACGCCACTATGGAATAAAAAAAATGTCACTTTGTAACTATACGCCACATTTAATTAATTAATTACTAATTAATTAGCTAATTATGACTGATGAGACTTAGAAAAATGAAAGAGAACATCATTAAAGACATATGTGCCAATTTTCAAAAAAATGACCAAAAATCACTATACGCCACTATGGAATACAGCCGACGACTTGTTTATATTTCGCGCTCTCTGTTCAATAAAACCGGTCATATGAAGTTCACCATATGATATTTTATTTGTATAGTTTCCAACCTATATCGAATCCCCTCCCTCCCCCACCAACCAGTGTTGGAGCAAAAATATAGCCCATTTCAAAAATGAGGCGTTTGCTATACAACATTGAATAAGGGGAGCGGGGAGGGTCATTGAACTATGGAAGTGTCCCAGCAAATTTGCACTTGATTGTAGGTTAAATCGTGATGGGTTTTGTTTCTTCATATAAATTTGACAATATCAATCTTGTTTTTCTTAAATATTAGTCATACCTAAACAGCAATTGTCAAGTACCTCGGCTGGATAAAGAGAAACGTATTCCGTCAACGGGTGTCTCGTGTCAACGGCCTCCACCAATCAAAGGATCTTGCGATATAGCTCGTCAGGTATTCTTCTCTGAACCAACACCAACATGCTCACACCAAACCACTTACGATATATGTCGCATCAAGGTAATTGTCATTATTTATAACTACTAGCACCATATGCCCGTGCCCGTATGTATGACAGCACACATTCATTGAACATTTGGTATTTATTTTAATTTAAATTTGGTGTAATTAGTTTAGCAAGTTTATTTCCAATTTTGCGTGATTTGACATTTGCCCCTATTATGACCTTCGTCCTTGAATGATTCCACTCACCAAGTTTTAGCCCAGTTTAAAATGGGACCGTTGACCTCCGCAATTCCCTCATATTAAGTATTCCACTCATCAAGCCCAGTCAAAGGATAAAAATTGACCTTTGTCCTCCGATTGACCTCTGACCTTAGACCTCCGCTTTCCCCTTATATCAAGAATTCCACTTACCAAGTTTAAGACCAATCGGACAAAGTTTTAACTTTGACCTTTGATCTTTGATTTTTACATAATGTAGTTTATAACACTCCTTGTACTCCTCGATCTCCCGTATGAATTTGGCGAAGTTCAAGGCCAATCGGTCAAAGTAGGCCAGTGGTACTCTGTACGAACTGCCTTTACTGATACTGAGGACAAAAACTGTTTAACAGTCGCATCCTCTGCTGTAAGCAGCGGCCAGGTCACGGTTTACATGACAAACAGTCCAGGTCAGTCAGGGTCGGAGGTACATGAAATGTGCAACGCCCTCCAAGTAATCAAGGCCTAATAGTCTAAATCGGTAATGCTACCACACATTTTGTTTTAAAGTGCAATTAAATAATCTATGAAAGAGATAATTTAATACTTCCGAAAAGATAAGAAAAGACGTTTTTATTGCGGCGTCGTCTGCGAACTAAAGACAGCGTAAGAGTGAAAGACTTAAAAAGACCCACTAACTGCTAAATTTGGATATCCAACTAGATTGGCCCGCAGGGCAACAAAGAACCACTACCCGCGAAATATGTATACATCCAAGAAGCTTAAACTATAAAGTGAAGAATGAGGGAAATTATGGGGTAAAAGTTAAAAAAAACAGTAATCATATGTTGTCAAGGTCACTGGGCTTTCTTGCCCTGCGGGGCCATTTTATTGTTTAGTCGTCGTATAGGTGTCTCCGGCCTCAGGCCTGCCGGCCCAGCGGCCTTGATGCTTTTTATTGATACTATGAGCCCATGCGACGACTGAACACTCCAAGTGAGTTCCAATATAAAAGGTCCCGCACCAAGAAATCCCAGGAGCGTCGGGGA